>NC_048231.1:69876703-69884063 GCF_002007445.2 Ailuropoda melanoleuca
CTGTGCCACCCAGGCGCCCCTGAAATTTAAATTTAAAAAGTTAAAAAAATGTAATCATGATCAAAACTCGGCAAATTATGAGTAGGAAAAATTTTCCTTAACCTAATAAAGAAAACTTAATACAAAAGAAAAAGAAAAAGAAGAAGAGGGCTCACGGGTCCTAACTAATGTTTGGTAGAGGAGAGCCTTTGTCAGAGAAGCTGCCCGAACTGGGGCTTCGGGACAGGAAGGCCCACCAGAGAGGAGCTTTTTGTCACTCCTGCTGCAGTCGTGAACTGCGAAGATGTGTTCCCTGGATGAGACCACTCACACGGAAGTCTTGGGGCAGGCTTGTCGATGTGGGGATGGATATAGGGGAGGAAAAATAATTTCCCTCTACCTTTCCAGGTTGTGTGGAAGACTCCCTGTACGAAAAGACAGATTATCCAGAGAAAAACAAACAGAAGTTTAATGTCTACTTCATGCATAGCCGGGAGAGGGCCAGGAACACTGAGTAAAAGTCCCTGAAATGCCCACACCATCACTTTAGAGACCATCGTCACCAAAAGACAAAAGAAGGATGTTGGTAGGAAGGGAGGCAAGTTAGGGGAGGTAGCAGGAAAAATCCAATAAACATGGACGAGGCTGTCATGCACCTTTTAGTCAGATGCTGTGACAGGGGTTGATGTGGGAAACAAAGGCAAAAAAAAAAAAAAGAACGTTTCCTTACTACTTACTTACAGCCCATTGGCAAGTCCTTGAAACAGGCAGAGTGACATTCCTCTAGGAGTTCAGCTGTCTGGACGTTAATACTTTGCTAAGGGCAAAAGGCAATTTTAGCCCGACCCCCAGGATCCTGTGAGTCTACTTGAACATACGAAAATTCCTTTGGAAACTTCCTGTATCTCTATCCCCCCCCCAAGATATATGTTGGCAATCATCCCCCAAGNTCCCCCACCAAGATATATGTTGGCAATCATCCCCCAAGCATATGACCCACTGATATACATCTGAAGGGTTTCATGACTAAAGTTTCATAAGACAGTAATAAATGACCTTTTCCCAACAACAGCTAGCCCCTCAAGGTCATGGAAACCTTGCTTCCAAAATACCTGGAGGTCTGTGCTAGTCCTAACCCCCTCCCAACTTGAAAGTATATAATGGGCCGCTCCTCCTGACCCCAGTGCAGCTCTTTCTGCCCACAGGTCCTGTCCCTGTACTTTAATAAACCCACCTTTTTGTTCCAACGTCTCAAGAATTCTTTCTTAGGCTTCAACAGCCTAACATCTTTCCTACATCAGCGGTTTAGTCATCCTTCTCTTTTTGGTACAAAGAGGGAGCGGGTGTTACAAATGGAGATTTCCTTATAAATGTAAATTTCCCTTACAAAGGAGTAAATTCTACTCCGTTTTTAGAGCTTCTCCTGATTCTCTCAAAAATAATCAGCTCAAAACAATCCTTATGCCAAGGAGGCATCTTTTGGAGTGGCATATTCTGGTTATCCTTCAGGGACAACCTCTGAAAGTATGAAATATTTTAAACAAAAGCAAAAGATTACTGCATGCCCCTTTAAACACACAGGAGATCACCGTCTGACAAGCAGAAGGGTCGTTTGCTGCTCTAGAGAAACGGAGCCTGGTCTGACATACTATTAACATACTGTCAACTATGGATCCATCTGTGACATTAGATACTGACTTACAGAGATCAATACTTTGTAAATGCGTTTTGTCCAGTGATGGTGGTTTTCTTGCTCTGTGGACATCAGCCAGTCCTGTGCCTAGTTCAGCAATCTCGTCTCTGCATTCGTTCCTTCCCTGGTGGTGCGTGCTGGTTTCGTGTTACACAGCTCACCACCTAGGCAACAGGCTCGACCAAGTGTTTGTCAACAGTGCTATACAAATCGTTGGACAAAGCTCTAACAACCGTTCCTTCCAAAACGATCTGAGCATTCCACCTGCAGAAGGGTTAAGACATTGTCAGCCTGTGGGGTGCTATGGGATTTTCTGGGTCCCCACAGGTAACAGTTTCAGCAAGGGCAGTGGGAGCAGGCTATTTGCATATCTCACACTTTCTCGGTTTAGAAACTTATTGATTCAAATATGCAAAAAAGCCTGGGGCAGGGACTGAGTAGGTGTGAAAGACAGCCTGATGGCTCCGCTTAGCATCAATTAGCATTTCAAAAAGTGTCAAGTTGCTGGAAGACTTTTTTTTAATTGCTACTAATAGGAGGTTCTAGAGGGACCAGGGAGCTATCCTGCAAAAAGAAAGGTCTCCAAAGAGAAAAATAGGGTGGAGGGGGAGAGGTGGGGTGAGATGGGGGGATAGGGTGGGGCTTCAGCTAGAAGTACAAAGGGCACTTATCGGGAGGCGGGGATTTTGGAATCCTTAACGCTCTCTTCTCTCGCAGAACTTCTAGAGTTTTCCATTCCGTGGAGCTTCGGCCCCAGGGTAGCCACTTTTCCTTTAACATCCATGTTGGTAATACAGTGACAATGTTAAACACTAAGAAAAAAAGAGGCTTTTCTGTTCCTCTGCTGTCACTTTATTGTATTTTTTTTTAAGGAAATAGAGCCATCACCATAACATCACTCTCTTCCCATTACTGAGGATATTTTCCCTCTGAGCAGTTGAGGGTAGGAGGGGGCTGGAGCTCAGGAGCTGTTATGACTTACCCAGTGTGGAAATAAACAAAGACTTCCTGAATGAGAACAGGCAGAGGCTAGTTACTCAGAGCTTGCAATTGCAAGGGAGTCAGCCGCCATCCCTGGTGCTTGGCGGAGACTCAACAGCAGGCAAGGGAGTGGGAAAGCTCAAAGCGGAAAAGAGCGGAAGGCTTCAGGAATACTCGAATTGGAGGCTGCTGGCATGGGGAAGCTGGAGGAGGGAGGGCTAACCAGAAGCGGGTCACCCCATGGGATTGGTTTGGGGAGCTCCTTTTGCTTTCTCCGTTCGCTCCTGAGTTAGGGGGTGTGATCAAGAAAGGGACGCCTCAGTCACTGCCCAAATGCTGGCCCTTCTGGGACTGGTTGCCACGAAGGTTGTAAGAGTCACATTGTCACATACGGTCTGGCCATTGCCTGTTTGTACTTTCAGTCTCTCACTGGGGTTGTATTTATCATAAAAACTAAGATCAGGCAGAGGAATTGACATGTTCTTGGGTCAAGGCAAGAGCTCCTGCAGATCTGGGGCACAGACAGCGACCAGCTTAGGAACGCGGATTAATGCACCTGAAACAGCACTCGAAGGAACCCTGGTCTCCCAGTCCCGCCATCACCAGGAAAATGGGCTCCTCAGGCTGGCTGTCAGTGGCACTCAGCCAGGCTGGGATGTCACACAACGCAGTCCAAGGGTTTGAGGTTGCACGGCTGCCACGGCGCCTCTCCAGCGCTTCCGTATCAACTGGCTTCTGAATGCTTCATGTGGGGGCCTCGGCATCAAGTAGCATGTTTGGAGGGAATGCCTGCGCTGTGGTCAGAGCCAGCAATAGGCAAGACGCCAGGGCAGTGGGCAGCGGACCAGGAGTGGGCACCCACGGCGGCCTGAAAGCCGCCCTCCTCTGGATGGTCCACGGACCTCGCCAAGAGGGAGCCGGAGCTGGAGCAAGGTCCGGTGATGAAAGACAGACCAATCAGCAGAGGAAGTGAACCACGGAGAGCTAGAAAACCAGAATAACTGATGTCACCACAGTTCACTAAGTTGGAACGGAATCCAGCTTTGTGCTTGGCTCAGGCTGCTCAGAGCAAGATGACAGGGAATGGAAGAAGTGCCCTCGGCGATGGCGGTCACGGCTGTGCAGAGGGCCAGACCGTCCAAAACGAGCCTCAGGTCCGGTCTTATTCTTTTCTCCAAGCTGAGAAACCCTATTGCTTACATCGTGCTCAAAGGTGGCACATTTGGCAGAAATATCTTTGTCGTTTACCTCCTTCCCCAAAGTGCTGGAGGCTGGGTGCCCCAGCTTGAGCGGAAGTGTGAGGTCAGTGGAGGCCCCTTCCAGAAACCCTGCCCTAGGTAGCACCTGTCAGCTCTTCACTTGAAGGAAACCTGGCCCTTGAGACTCAGTGGAAAGAACTGTGGGTTTAGAGTCAGGAGTTTACCTGGGTATGGAGTGACCCAGGCACAGGCACTTAAACACTCGGTGTTTACTTTAACACCTGTCAAAATTAGGGATGCCATCCCTGTCTAAGTTAGGTCGTGTTCACATTCTTTTTTACCACAATGTGATAGAAGCTGGGACTCTGAGGGACAGAGAGCAGACAAAGGGTTTCCAGCTCTTATACCCTCTGTCTATTCCTTTGCCTTATGAAAGGCAAGCCCTATAAAATCCACATATTACCTGAATGCAACTTCCTCTGAGCGTGAGATTCTGCACATGACCAGATGCCCTGGCATCTGGTTTGGTTTACCCGCCTTTGAGAGCAAAAGAACAGAGAGGGCTACCCCTGAGGCTCTATCTATGCAAGCGGCAGGGGAGCCTGGCTTCTTTCTGTCTCTTTCTTCAGGACAGAAATTCTGGGTTAAAGGTGACATCTAACCACAAACTCTTCCCTCACGTGGGTCCCAGCGAGACACCCTTCCCCCTAGTCTTGACTACACATGTTCTTCAACAAGCAAGCGTAATTTTAAACAAGGAGGGAAAATTAACAAGAAATTTACAAAATTGCATGTATTCTTCCTGGTTGCAGATACCTGGTACTTGTCCCGAAAAGGAATGTATCAATCATTGCACAGTTGCTTAAGAAAAAGATACTTTTTCTATTCATTTTATCTGCTGCCAATGAGAAAGAAAAATCTCCAGCACCAAAAAGGAGACTTTTTCCCCCAAGATTTCCCAAAATAGTACCAGAGTCTCTCTACCAGTCAAATGTTACACGAGCTTGGTCTGTGTTTGCATTCCAGAGACAGGCATGGCTGGCAAAAATATATCCTTGTGATAAAAAGAATTCTATTTCTTTCAGACAGGGCATGTGTGTTGACTGAGAAAAGGAAGATTCTTGCTTAGGTTTGAGGGTGAGAGGAAAGAAGGCTAGGAATATAAAAGCCAACATTTTCTTCTTACCAGAAGTGAGCTTTTGATCATACCAAAGCAGAAGTGGCCCACAGAGCCTGCTGGGCACAGGGTGATGGAGTGAGGTATAAGCAAGCTCCTCAGTATCACCTCACCCCTGCCCAAGTGCTCACAGGGTCTGCTGGAAGCTGACCCCCCTGGTCACAGCCAGCCAGTTAGGGGGGACTTGCTCAGGGTCACTCTGACCGAGAGACTGGTCATGGTTCATCCTGGTTGAGACAACAGATGGTTAGTACAGGAAAGGAGCTTATGTGACCCATCTTTAAAACAGCTGTGGAGACAGAAGAATGCAAAACTGTCCCCACATCCTGGAAGTATTTCCAGTGGCCATGCAAGGACCCTGCCAGCCACTGTGGGCTGCTGCTTGTGACCAGTGACTTGGAAGAAGACCAAAAGGATCAGTGAGAAGGAGGGCCGGCAACGTGGCCACGGGCGGAAACACTGCCCCAGGAGCTGTCCTCGCTGCGGCACATCTGATAAGCCACAATTCAACAGGGACAGATGTGCGCTGCTGCGTGTGAGCTCAAGTGTAAGCAGAATCCTGTGAAAGAAAGTCAGAAGTTGAACTTCTGTTCTACACTTTGATTAGAGTCTTGGTGGATTTATGCAGATTCTTGGGGCTCAGCGAAACATCAGAAATTATCTAGCCCAACGAGTCACCATACAGTTAAGGACAGGGGCCCCGAGAGACTACGACCTAACTAAGATCTGCGGCTCAGTGCCCTCCCAACCCTAACGGAAGAGAGGCTGGTGCAGGCACACGTGCTTGGTGCCCCGTCAGGAGTCCGTACAGAGCAGTGGTTAAGAGCACAAGCTTTCAGTACAAGTTCTGACAGCCACATGCTGGGATATTTTGCACAAGCGATTTAACCTGTTTCCTCATTTGAAAATGGGGTAAAAATCAGTGATGGCTCACAGCGAGTTTTAGATATTATTTGCACGCACGTATATAGATTTGCACAAGCAATTTAACTTGTTTCCTCATCTGAAAATGGGGTAAACGCTGTGTATGTATGTGTGTGTGTGTGTGTGTGTGTGTGTGTATTACACATACAGTTTCAAAATACATATACAACTATAGGATAAAAAAGACCAAGTACCTGATAGAAAAAAGTCCATTTGAAAAATGCTGCAGGTCTCAGCTGAACGCAAGTTCAACAGGAACTAAGGATTTGACGAGGCAGCTAAAAAAGCTAATGACACTGCAGGCTCCATTACAATTATCAAGAGAGGAAATAGCCTCAATTTTTTGAGTTAATCAGACCGTGTTTAGACCATTGGTCCCAGTTTTAAATCACAGTGGCTGTCACCAAGCTGATATCCAGGACAGTGGAGAATCTGGAAACCTGGTTCCAGAAGGAAAAATTAAGGCAGTGGGGCATACTTAGCCAGGAGACTCCTTCGTGGGAAGAGTAGGATATGATGTAGTATCTAAAGTCTATCATGAGGATGACAATCACTCAAACAATAAAACCAGGACAATAGATGGAAATTAAAGGGATGAATATTTCACCTCAACATAAAGATGAAATTTTAGCTATCACAGATGCTTACAAAGACATGGCTTTCTGTGCTGCAAAGGAAGTTTCTCAGCCCTGTGCGTTTGAGCAGTAACTAGCTGTTATAAAATAGTTTCCACATTTGGTAGTTGAAAATAACAGCTACTGTTATTATCTCTAATTCTTTTTTTTTTTAAGATTTTTTATTTATTTATTTGACAGAGATAGACAGCCAGCGAGAGAGGGAACACAAGCAGGGGGAGTGGGAGAGGAAGAAGCAGGCTCCCAGCAGAGGAGCCCGATGTGGGACTCGATCCCGGAATGCCAGGATCACACCCTAAGCCGAAGGCAGACGCCTAACGCCTGCGCTACCCAGGCGTCCCTATCTCTAATTCTTAAAACAACTCTATAGGGGAAGGCCTACTGTCTTCATTTTACAGTTGGGACAACTGAGGCTCAAAATGGTAATTTAGCAGGCCAAAGATCATACATCTAATAATGAGATGAACCAAGATTCAAATCCAGATCTGATTCAAAATTGCACATTCATTCCATTACACCTTGATGCTGCTGACCTTCTGGTTTATCTTTTCCCATTCCTACCTGTCCAGCCTATTTCTACCTGACTGGTCAATAATAAATGCAGAGTAGCAAATTCCCTCATTGCTTTATCTACCTCGGATCAAAGTTGCTTAAGTTTGGGGGTGGCTGGGTGGCTCAGTCAGTTGAGTGTCCAACTCTTGATTTCGGCTCAGGTCATGATCTCATGGTCATGGAATCAAGCTGCATTTTGGGCTCCGCACTCAGTCTGCTT
>NC_048231.1:69886011-69896008 GCF_002007445.2 Ailuropoda melanoleuca
GGCTCGATCCCATAACGTCGGGATCACGCCCTGAGCCGAAGGCAGACGCTTAACCGCTGTGCCACCCAGGCGCCCCTGAAATTTAAATTTAAAAAGTTAAAAAAATGTAATCATGATCAAAACTCGGCAAATTATGAGTAGGAAAAATTTTCCTTAACCTAATAAAGAAAACTTAATACAAAAGAAAAAGAAAAAGAAGAAGAGGGCTCACGGGTCCTAACTAATGTTTGGTAGAGGAGAGCCTTTGTCAGAGAAGCTGCCCGAACTGGGGCTTCGGGACAGGAAGGCCCACCAGAGAGGAGCTTTTTGTCACTCCTGCTGCAGTCGTGAACTGCGAAGATGTGTTCCCTGGATGAGACCACTCACACGGAAGTCTTGGGGCAGGCTTGTCGATGTGGGGATGGATATAGGGGAGGAAAAATAATTTCCCTCTACCTTTCCAGGTTGTGTGGAAGACTCCCTGTACGAAAAGACAGATTATCCAGAGAAAAACAAACAGAAGTTTAATAATGTCTACTTCATGCATAGCCGGGAGAGGGCCAGGAACACTGAGTAAAAGTCCCTGAAATGCCCACACCATCACTTTAGAGACCATCGTCACCAAAAGACAAAAGAAGGATGTTGGTAGGAAGGGAGGCAAGTTAGGGGAGGTAGCAGGAAAAATCCAATAAACATGGACGAGGCTGTCATGCACCTTTTAGTCAGATGCTGTGACAGGGGTTGATGTGGGAAACAAAGGCAAAAAAAAAAAAAAGTACGTTTCCTTACTACTTACTTACAGCCCATTGGCAAGTCCTTGAAACAGGCAGAGTGACATTCCTCTAGGAGTTCAGCTGTCTGGACGTTAATACTTTGCTAAGGGCAAAAGGCAATTTTAGCCCGACCCCCAGGATCCTGTGAGTCTACTTGAACATACGAAAATTCCTTTGGAAACTTCCTGTATCTCTATCCCCCCCCCAAGATATATGTTGGCAATCATCCCCCAAGCATATGACCCACCGATATACATCTGAAGGGTGTCATGACTAAAGTTTCATAAGACAGTAATAAATGACCTTTTCCCAACAACAGCTAGCCCCTCAAGGTCATGGAAACCTTGCTTCCAAAATACCTGGAGGTCTGTGCTAGTCCTAACCCCCTCCCAACTTGAAAGTATATAATGGGCCGCTCCTCCTGACCCCAGTGCAGCTCTTTCTGCCCACAGGTCCTGTCCCTGTACTTTAATAAACCCACCTTTTTGTTCCAACGTCTCAAGAATTCTTTCTTAGGCTTCAACAGCCTAACATCTTTCCTACATCAGCGGTTTAGTCATCCTTCTCTTTTTGGTACAAAGAGGGAGCGGGTGTTACAAATGGAGATTTCCTTATAAATGTAAATTTCCCTTACAAAGGAGTAAATTCTACTCCGTTTTTAGAGCTTCTCCTGATTCTCTCAAAAATAATCAGCTCAAAACAATCCTTATGCCAAGGAGGCATCTTTTGGAGTGGCATATTCTGGTTATCCTTCAGGGACAACCTCTGAAAGTATGAAATATTTTAAACAAAAGCAAAAGATTACTGCATGCCCCTTTAAACACACAGGAGATCACCGTCTGACAAGCAGAAGGGTCGTTTGCTGCTCTAGAGAAACGGAGCCTGGTCTGACATACTATTAACATACTGTCAACTATGGATCCATCTGTGACATTAGATACTGACTTACAGAGATCAATACTTTGTAAATGCGTTTTGTCCAGTGATGGTGGTTTTCTTGCTCTGTGGACATCAGCCAGTCCTGTGCCTAGTTCAGCAATCTCGTCTCTGCATTCGTTCCTTCCCTGGTGGTGCGTGCTGGTTTCGTGTTACACAGCTCACCACCTAGGCAACAGGCTCGACCAAGTGTTTGTCAACAGTGCTATACAAATCGTTGGACAAAGCTCTAACAACCGTTCCTTCCAAAACGATCTGAGCATTCCACCTGCAGAAGGGTTAAGACATTGTCAGCCTGTGGGGTGCTATGGGATTTTCTGGGTCCCCACAGGTAACAGTTTCAGCAAGGGCAGTGGGAGCAGGCTATTTGCATATCTCACACTTTCTCGGTTTAGAAACTTATTGATTCAAATATGCAAAAAAGCCTGGGGCAGGGACTGAGTAGGTGTGAAAGACAGCCTGATGGCTCCGCTTAGCATCAATTAGCATTTCAAAAAGTGTCAAGTTGCTGGAAGACTTTTTTTTAATTGCTACTAATAGGAGGTTCTAGAGGGACCAGGGAGCTATCCTGCAAAAAGAAAGGTCTCCAAAGAGAAAAATAGGGTGGAGGGGGAGAGGTGGGGTGAGATGGGGGGATAGGGTGGGGCTTCAGCTAGAAGTACAAAGGGCACTTATCGGGAGGCGGGGATTTTGGAATCCTTAACGCTCTCTTCTCTCGCAGAACTTCTAGAGTTTTCCATTCCGTGGAGCTTCGGCCCGAGGGTAGCCACTTTTCCTTTAACATCCATGTTGGTAATACAGTGACAATGTTAAACACTAAGAAAAAAAGAGGCTTTTCTGTTCCTCTGCTGTCACTTTATTGTATTTTTTTTTAAGGAAATAGAGCCATCACCATAACATCACTCTCTTCCCATTACTGAGGATATTTTCCCTCTGAGCAGTTGAGGGTAGGAGGGGGCTGGAGCTCAGGAGCTGTTATGACTTACCCAGTGTGGAAATAAACAAAGACTTCCTGAATGAGAACAGGCAGAGGCTAGTTACTCAGAGCTTGCAATTGCAAGGGAGTCAGCCGCCATCCCTGGTGCTTGGCGGAGACTCAACAGCAGGCAAGGGAGTGGGAAAGCTCAAAGCGGAAAAGAGCGGAAGGCTTCAGGAATACTCGAATTGGAGGCTGCTGGCATGGGGAAGCTGGAGGAGGGAGGGCTAACCAGAAGCGGGTCACCCCATGGGATTGGTTTGGGGAGCTCCTTTTGCTTTCTCCGTTCGCTCCTGAGTTAGGGGGTGTGATCAAGAAAGGGACGCCTCAGTCACTGCCCAAATGCTGGCCCTTCTGGGACTGGTTGCCACGAAGGTTGTAAGAGTCACATTGTCACATACGGTCTGGCCATTGCCTGTTTGTACTTTCAGTCTCTCACTGGGGTTGTATTTATCATAAAAACTAAGATCAGGCAGAGGAATTGACATGTTCTTGGGTCAAGGCAAGAGCTCCTGCAGATCTGGGGCACAAACAGCGACCAGCTTAGGAACGCGGATTAATGCACCTGAAACAGCACTCGAAGGAACCCTGGTCTCCCAGTCCCGCCATCACCAGGAAAATGGGCTCCTCAGGCTGGCTGTCAGTGGCACTCAGCCAGGCTGGGATGTCACACAACGCAGTCCAAGGGTTTGAGGTTGCACGGCTGCCACGGCGCCTCTCCAGCGCTTCCGTATCAACTGGCTTCTGAATGCTTCATGTGGGGGCCTCGGCATCAAGTAGCATGTTTGGAGGGAATGCCTGCGCTGTGGTCAGAGCCAGCAATAGGCAAGACGCCAGGGCAGTGGGCAGCGGACCAGGAGTGGGCACCCACGGCGGCCTGAAAGCCGCCCTCCTCTGGATGGTCCACGGACCTCGCCAAGAGGGAGCCGGAGCTGGAGCAAGGTCCGGTGATGAAAGACAGACCAATCAGCAGAGGAAGTGAACCACGGAGAGCTAGAAAACCAGAATAACTGATGTCACCACAGTTCACTAAGTTGGAACGGAATCCAGCTTTGTGCTTGGCTCAGGCTGCTCAGAGCAAGATGACAGGGAATGGAAGAAGTGCCCTCGGCGATGGCGGTCACGGCTGTGCAGAGGGCCAGACCGTCCAAAACGAGCCTCAGGTCCGGTCTTATTCTTTTCTCCAAGCTGAGAAACCCTATTGCTTACATCGTGCTCAAAGGTGGCACGTTTGGCAGAAATATCTTTGTCGTTTACCTCCTTCCCCAAAGTGCTGGAGGCTGGGTGCCCCAGCTTGAGCGGAAGTGTGAGGTCAGTGGAGGCCCCTTCCAGAAACCCTGCCCTACGTAGCACCTGTCAGCTCTTCACTTGAAGGAAACCTGGCCCTTGAGACTCAGTGGAAAGAACTGTGGGTTTAGAGTCAGGAGTTTACCTGGGTATGGAGTGACCCAGGCACAGGCACTTAAACACTCGGTGTTTACTTTAACACCTGTCAAAATTAGGGATGCCATCCCTGTCTAAGTTAGGTCGTGTTCACATTCTTTTTTACCACAATGTGATAGAAGCTGGGACTCTGAGGGACAGAGAGCAGACAAAGGGTTTCCAGCTCTTATACCCTCTGTCTATTCCTTTGCCTTACGAAAGGCAAGCCCTATAAAATCCACATATTACCTGAATGCAACTTCCTCTGAGCGTGAGATTCTGCACATGACCAGATGCCCTGGCATCTGGTTTGGTTTACCCGCCTTTGAGAGCAAAAGAACAGAGAGGGCTACCCCTGAGGCTCTATCTATGCAAGCGGCAGGGGAGCCTGGCTTCTTTCTGTCTCTTTCTTCAGGACAGAAATTCTGGGTTAAAGGTGACATCTAACCACAAACTCTTCCCTCACGTGGGTCCCAGCGAGACACCCTTCCCCCTAGTCTTGACTACACATGTTCTTCAACAAGCAAGCGTAATTTTAAACAAGGAGGGAAAATTAACAAGAAATTTACAAAATTGCATGTATTCTTCCTGGTTGCAGATACCTGGTACTTGTCCCGAAAAGGAATGTATCAATCATTGCACAGTTGCTTAAGAAAAAGATACTTTTTCTATTCATTTTATCTGCTGCCAATGAGAAAGAAAAATCTCCAGCACCAAAAAGGAGACTTTTTCCCCCAAGATTTCCCAAAATAGTACCAGAGTCTCTCTACCAGTCAAATGTTACACGAGCTTGGTCTGTGTTTGCATTCCAGAGACAGGCATGGCTGGCAAAAATATATCCTTGTGATAAAAAGAATTCTATTTCTTTCAGACAGGGCATGTGTGTTGACTGAGAAAAGGAAGATTCTTGCTTAGGTTTGGGGGTGAGAGGAAAGAAGGCTAGGAATATAAAAGCCAACATTTTCTTCTTACCAGAAGTGAGCTTTTGATCATACCAAAGCAGAAGTGGCCCACAGAGCCTGCTGGGCACAGGGTGATGGAGTGAGGTATAAGCAAGCTCCTCAGTATCACCTCACCCCTGCCCAAGTGCTCACAGGGTCTGCTGGAAGCTGACCCCCCTGGTCACAGCCAGCCAGTTAGGGGGGACTTGCTCAGGGTCACTCTGACCGAGAGACTGGTCATGGTTCATCCTGGTTGAGACAACAGATGGTTAGTACAGGAAAGGAGCTTATGTGACCCATCTTTAAAACAGCTGTGGAGACAGAAGAATGCAAAACTGTCCCCACATCCTGGAAGTATTTCCAGTGGCCATGCAAGGACCCTGCCAGCCACTGTGGGCTGCTGCTTGTGACCAGTGACTTGGAAGAAGACCAAAAGGATCAGTGAGAAGGAGGGCCGGCAACGTGGCCACGGGCGGAAACACTGCCCCAGGAGCTGTCCTCGCTGCGGCACATCTGATAAGCCACAATTCAACAGGGACAGATGTGCGCTGCTGCGTGTGAGCTCAAGTGTAAGCAGAATCCTGTGAAAGAAAGTCAGAAGTTGAACTTCTGTTCTACACTTTGATTAGAGTCTTGGTGGATTTATGCAGATTCTTGGGGCTCAGCGAAACATCAGAAATTATCTAGCCCAACGAGTCACCATACAGTTAAGGACAGGGGCCCCGAGAGACTACGACCTAACTAAGATCTGCGGCTCAGTGCCCTCCCAACCCTAACGGAAGAGAGGCTGGTGCAGGCACACGTGCTTGGTGCCCCGTCAGGAGTCCGTACAGAGCAGTGGTTAAGAGCACAAGCTTTCAGTAAAGTTCTGACAGCCACATGCTGGGATATTTTGCACAAGCGATTTAACCTGTTTCCTCATTTGAAAATGGGGTAAAAATCAGTGATGGCTCACAGCGAGTTTTAGATATTATTTGCACGCACGTATATAGATTTGCACAAGCAATTTAACTTGTTTCCTCATCTGAAAATGGGGTAAACGCTGTGTATGTATGTGTGTGTGTGTGTGTGTGTGTGTGTGTATTACACATACAGTTTCAAAATACATATACAACTATAGGATAAAAAAGACCAAGTACCTGATAGAAAAAAGTCCATTTGAAAAATGCTGCAGGTCTCAGCTGAACGCAAGTTCAACAGGAACTAAGGATTTGACGAGGCAGCTAAAAAAGCTAATGACACTGCAGGCTCCATTACAATTATCAAGAGAGGAAATAGCCTCAATTTTTTGAGTTAATCAGACCGTGTTTAGACCATTGGTCCCAGTTTTAAATCACAGTGGCTGTCACCAAGCTGATATCCAGGACAGTGGAGAATCTGGAAACCTGGTTCCAGAAGGAAAAATTAAGGCAGTGGGGCATACTTAGCCAGGAGACTCCTTCGTGCGAAGAGTAGGATATGATGTAGTATCTAAAGTCTATCATGAGGATGACAATCACTCAAACAATAAAACCAGGACAATAGATGGAAATTAAAGGGATGAATATTTCACCTCAACATAAAGATGAAATTTTAGCTATCACAGATGCTTACAAAGACATGGCTTTCTGTGCTGCAAAGGAAGTTTCTCAGCCCTGTGCGTTTGAGCAGTAACTAGCTGTTATAAAATAGTTTCCACATTTGGTAGTTGAAAATAACAGCTACTGTTATTATCTCTAATTCTTTTTTTTTTTAAGATTTTTTATTTATTTATTTGACAGAGATAGACAGCCAGCGAGAGAGGGAACACAAGCAGGGGGAGTGGGAGAGGAAGAAGCAGGCTCCCAGCAGAGGAGCCCGATGTGGGACTCGATCCCGGAATGCCAGGATCACACCCTAAGCCGAAGGCAGACGCCTAACGCCTGCGCTACCCAGGCGTCCCTATCTCTAATTCTTAAAACAACTCTATAGGGGAAGGCCTACTGTCTTCATTTTACAGTTGGGACAACTGAGGCTCAAAATGGTAATTTAGCAGGCCAAAGATCATACATCTAATAATGAGATGAACCAAGATTCAAATCCAGATCTGATTCAAAATTGCACATTCATTCCATTACACCTTGATGCTGCTGACCTTCTGGTTTATCTTTTCCCATTCCTACCTGTCCAGCCTATTTCTACCTGACTGGTCAATAATAAATGCAGAGTAGCAAATTCCCTCATTGCTTTATCTACCTCGGATCAAAGTTGCTTAAGTTTGGGGGTGGCTGGGTGGCTCAGTCAGTTGAGTGTCCAACTCTTGATTTCGGCTCAGGTCATGATCTCATGGTCATGGAATCAAGCTGCATTTTGGGCTCCGCACTCAGTCTGCTTNTTATCTGCTGCCAATGAGAAAGAAAAATCTCCAGCACCAAAAAGGAGACTTTTTCCCCCAAGATTTCCCAAAATAGTACCAGAGTCTCTCTACCAGTCAAATGTTACACGAGCTTGGTCTGTGTTTGCATTCCAGAGACAGGCATGGCTGGCAAAAATATATCCTTGTGATAAAAAGAATTCTATTTCTTTCAGACAGGGCATGTGTGTTGACTGAGAAAAGGAAGATTCTTGCTTAGGTTTGGGGGTGAGAGGAAAGAAGGCTAGGAATATAAAAGCCAACATTTTCTTCTTACCAGAAGTGAGCTTTTGATCATACCAAAGCAGAAGTGGCCCACAGAGCCTGCTGGGCACAGGGTGATGGAGTGAGGTATAAGCAAGCTCCTCAGTATCACCTCACCCCTGCCCAAGTGCTCACAGGGTCTGCTGGAAGCTGACCCCCCTGGTCACAGCCAGCCAGTTAGGGGGGACTTGCTCAGGGTCACTCTGACCGAGAGACTGGTCATGGTTCATCCTGGTTGAGACAACAGATGGTTAGTACAGGAAAGGAGCTTATGTGACCCATCTTTAAAACAGCTGTGGAGACAGAAGAATGCAAAACTGTCCCCACATCCTGGAAGTATTTCCAGTGGCCATGCAAGGACCCTGCCAGCCACTGTGGGCTGCTGCTTGTGACCAGTGACTTGGAAGAAGACCAAAAGGATCAGTGAGAAGGAGGGCCGGCAACGTGGCCACGGGCGGAAACACTGCCCCAGGAGCTGTCCTCGCTGCGGCACATCTGATAAGCCACAATTCAACAGGGACAGATGTGCGCTGCTGCGTGTGAGCTCAAGTGTAAGCAGAATCCTGTGAAAGAAAGTCAGAAGTTGAACTTCTGTTCTACACTTTGATTAGAGTCTTGGTGGATTTATGCAGATTCTTGGGGCTCAGCGAAACATCAGAAATTATCTAGCCCAACGAGTCACCATACAGTTAAGGACAGGGGCCCCGAGAGACTACGACCTAACTAAGATCTGCGGCTCAGTGCCCTCCCAACCCTAACGGAAGAGAGGCTGGTGCAGGCACACGTGCTTGGTGCCCCGTCAGGAGTCCGTACAGAGCAGTGGTTAAGAGCACAAGCTTTCAGTACAAGTTCTGACAGCCACATGCTGGGATATTTTGCACAAGCGATTTAACCTGTTTCCTCATTTGAAAATGGGGTAAAAATCAGTGATGGCTCACAGCGAGTTTTAGATATTATTTGCACGCACGTATATAGATTTGCACAAGCAATTTAACTTGTTTCCTCATCTGAAAATGGGGTAAACGCTGTGTATGTATGTGTGTGTGTGTGTGTGTGTGTGTGTGTATTACACATACAGTTTCAAAATACATATACAACTATAGGATAAAAAAGACCAAGTACCTGATAGAAAAAAGTCCATTTGAAAAATGCTGCAGGTCTCAGCTGAACGCAAGTTCAACAGGAACTAAGGATTTGACGAGGCAGCTAAAAAAGCTAATGACACTGCAGGCTCCATTACAATTATCAAGAGAGGAAATAGCCTCAATTTTTTGAGTTAATCAGACCGTGTTTAGACCATTGGTCCCAGTTTTAAATCACAGTGGCTGTCACCAAGCTGATATCCAGGACAGTGGAGAATCTGGAAACCTGGTTCCAGAAGGAAAAATTAAGGCAGTGGGGCATACTTAGCCAGGAGACTCCTTCGTGCGAAGAGTAGGATATGATGTAGTATCTAAAGTCTATCATGAGGATGACAATCACTCAAACAATAAAACCAGGACAATAGATGGAAATTAAAGGGATGAATATTTCACCTCAACATAAAGATGAAATTTTAGCTATCACAGATGCTTACAAAGACATGGCTTTCTGTGCTGCAAAGGAAGTTTCTCAGCCCTGTGCGTTTGAGCAGTAACTAGCTGTTATAAAATAGTTTCCACATTTGGTAGTTGAAAATAACAGCTACTGTTATTATCTCTAATTCTTTTTTTTTTTAAGATTTTTTATTTATTTATTTGACAGAGATAGACAGCCAGCGAGAGAGGGAACACAAGCAGGGGGAGTGGGAGAGGAAGAAGCAGGCTCCCAGCAGAGGAGCCCGATGTGGGACTCGATCCCGGAATGCCAGGATCACACCCTAAGCCGAAGGCAGACGCCTAACGCCTGCGCTACCCAGGCGTCCCTATCTCTAATTCTTAAAACAACTCTATAGGGGAAGGCCTACTGTCTTCATTTTACAGTTGGGACAACTGAGGCTCAAAATGGTAATTTAGCAGGCCAAAGATCATACATCTAATAATGAGATGAACCAAGATTCAAATCCAGATCTGATTCAAAATTGCACATTCATTCCATTACACCTTGATGCTGCTGACCTTCTGGTTTATCTTTTCCCATTCCTACCTGTCCAGCCTATTTCTACCTGACTGGTCAATAATAAATGCAGAGTAGCAAATTCCCTCATTGCTTTATCTACCTCGGATCAAAGTTGCTTAAGTTTGGGGGTGGCTGGGTGGCTCAGTCAGTTGAGTGTCCAACTCTTGATTTCGGCTCAGGTCATGATCTCATGGTCATGGAATCAAGCTGCATTTTGGGCTCCGCACTCAGTCTGCTT
>NC_048231.1:69896984-70135650 GCF_002007445.2 Ailuropoda melanoleuca
TTTTTTTTTTTAAGATTTTTTATTTATTTATTTGACAGAGATAGACAGCCAGCGAGAGAGGGAACACAAGCAGGGGGAGTGGGAGAGGAAGAAGCAGGCTCCCAGCAGAGGAGCCCGATGTGGGACTCGATCCCGGAATGCCAGGATCACACCCTAAGCCGAAGGCAGACGCCTAACGCCTGCGCTACCCAGGCGTCCCTATCTCTAATTCTTAAAACAACTCTATAGGGGAAGGCCTACTGTCTTCATTTTACAGTTGGGACAACTGAGGCTCAAAATGGTAATTTAGCAGGCCAAAGATCATACATCTAATAATGAGATGAACCAAGATTCAAATCCAGATCTGATTCAAAATTGCACATTCATTCCATTACACCTTGATGCTGCTGACCTTCTGGTTTATCTTTTCCCATTCCTACCTGTCCAGCCTATTTCTACCTGACTGGTCAATAATAAATGCAGAGTAGCAAATTCCCTCATTGCTTTATCTACCTCGGATCAAAGTTGCTTAAGTTTGGGGGTGGCTGGGTGGCTCAGTCAGTTGAGTGTCCAACTCTTGATTTCGGCTCAGGTCATGATCTCATGGTCATGGAATCAAGCTGCATTTTGGGCTCCGCACTCAGTCTGCTTCTCTCCCTCTCCTTCTGCCTCTCTCCCCACTCCCACTCTCTCTCAAATAAATAAATAAATAAATCTTTAAAAAAAAAAGTTGCTTAAGTTTTTTTGAAAGTTCTCCTAGAAAGGAAAATTTCCCAGAAAGGAAAATGCAAATAAATAAATATCCATTAAATTCCTGAATATAAGGACAGACTATGTCTTAAATAGAAGACAGAATATATTCCTTAAAAGCCAAAATGAAATAGGTCCAGATTAGCAATAGCTTCCACCAAGAGTGATATGAACATACACTATATCTTTTCTCTTTGCACAGGTATCTTTCAGGTGCCTGCTGCTGACTGGGTGGGGCTCTAATTCCCACTTGGGGGTAGATGCCAGAATTTGTGCCAATGTCACAGAGCTCACCAGAGACAGCACACCAACGGAAAGTTCTAAGTCTTCAAGGGTTGTGAGAATAGGAAGTTCTTAGTGATCACATAATCTCTTGTCCTCTTCTTTTATAGGGGAAAAAGCTGAAGCCCAGAGAGGTAGAGGGACTCTACTCAGGGCCCAAGTAAGTTGGTATCAGAATCTGGGACTAGAATCATGGCCTTCACACTATATCAGGGGGAGCTATATTAAATCTGTGGGGGCCAGTTCCCACCCCAGCATTAGCAAACATTTATGGACATTTTTAATGCTCCAAGAATAATTTACTGTGCATACATGATTAAACAATTACACTACAACTGATGTTTTAATCTGTATTTTTGTCAATTTCTCTTATATTTCTTTTTGTATTTATTTTTATAACAGCTTCATTAAAATATAATTCACATGCCTCAATTCACTCATTTGAAGTGTACATTTCAATGGCTTTTAGTATATTCATAGAGTTGTGCAACCATTACCACAATCAATTTTGAATATTCTTATCATCCCAAATCCCATACCCATTATCAGTCACTCTCCATTTCCCCTCAACTCCTCTAGTCCTAGGCAACCATGAATTTTACTTTTCTGTCTCTATGGATTTGCCCATTCTGGATATTTCATATAAATGGAATCATACAATATGTGGTCTTTTGTGACTGGCTTCTTTCACTTAGCATAATATTTTCAAGTTTTATCCATGTCGTAGCATGGATCAGTATTTCATTCCTCTTCATTGCTAAATAATATTTGATGATACAGTTACACCATTTTTTTTGTTTCTCTTTGCACCATTTGATGGATATTTGGGTTGTTTCCACTTCTTGATTATCATGAATAATGCTACTCTGAACATTCATGTAAAATGTTTGTGCAGATGTTTTCATTTCTCTTGGATATATACTCAGGAGTAAAACTTCTGGTCATATGATCACCTATGATGTTTAACTTCTTGAGGAACCACCAGACTGTTTTCCAAAGCAGCTGCACTCTTTTACAGTCTCCCACCAGCATATGAGGGTTCTGATTTCTCTACATTTTCTCTACACCAACACTTGTAATTGTCTTTTGGATGATAACTATCCTACTGGATGTGAAGTGGTGGTTCACTGTGGTTTTCATTTGCATTTTTTTTAATCTATTAGGGGTTTTTCTACTTTGAAACTACTCTTAAACATATAATGTTGTATGATTATTATATCTTCTTATTGGAATATAACTTTTATCAATATGAAGTAATACCTCTATCCCCAAACATGCTTTTTGCCTTAAATTCTATTTTGCCTGATATTAACCATGCTGTATGTATTTTTGGTTAACACTTTCCTGGCATATATCTTCCTTTATTATTTTGTGTTAGAGAACCTCATGTACCATACAGAGCTGATTTATTTACTTACTTATTGTAACCACTGTGAATTTTAATAGAATATAGCCCATTTATGTTTACTGTGATTAAAATTTTAAATTTATGCTTTCAAATTTACTATGATTTTTAAAGTATTTTTTTCTTTACTGCCTTTTTAAAGATTGAATTTTGTTTACTTCATTTTCTTTTAGTGGTTTTCCTTAAATATTTAAAATATATTTAAACTGTATTTCTGTTAACTTAAGAAACTTAACAAGCTTTTTTCCCCCCTGACTCATCCCTGCTACCTCCCATGCTACACTTACCTGAGATTCCAATTCCAATAATAAAAATACTGTTAATAACAACAATGGCAATAGCCAACTAATATTGACAGAGCAGCATACTCTATTCCACAACTTGTCTTAAATGACTTAGAAGCATTAATTCATCAAATCTTACCAACATGTGTATGAGGTATACATAAGGTTATGTTACCTGCCAAAAGTAATACAATTAACAGCAGAGCTTATATTAATGCTATTCATCAACATTTATTTGAACTTAACTTTAAATTTCACTGCTTCCTTGGTAGGCAAAATGGGTGAAGGGGAGTGGGAGTTATGGAATGAATAAGTAATGGAAATATAAGGCACAGCATAGGGAATATAGCCAATGATATTGTAATAGCATTGTACCGTGACAGATGGTAGCTATGCTGTTGTAAGCATGGCAAATGTACAGAGATATTAAACACTATGTTGCACCCCTGAAACTAATGTAATATTGTGTGTCAACTATACTCAACTAATTTAAATAAAATCTTTGCCAATCCATTATGTGAGGAATTAGTATCTCAGAATAATTTTGACTTGCATTTCTCTAATGTTGAGTGATTTTAGACATTGTGTGTGTGAATACGCTTCTCATATATTTTTACCCATTTTTCTATTGAGTTCTTTAGTTACTTTCCTGCAATTAACTCTTTCTCTGTAATGTATGTTTTAAATATACATTTTCATTCATTGTTTAACTTTGCTTATGGGGTTTTTTGGTTTGTTTTTGCCATGCAAAGATTGAGGTTTTTAAAATATAGTTAAATTAATCAATCTTTTCTTTTATTGCCCCTATATTTTGAGTGATAACTAGAAAACTTTGCTTATATCCAGGTTATAAAGGCATTCACTTATACTTTCTTCTGAGAAATGTATGATTTTGTTTTTATCTTTAGATCTCTGATCTCTGTATCTTATTCTCAGGTAGCCAATTCTTATTTGAGAGTTCACTGAACACAGGTTTTGCTGAGTTCTTTATATTTAAAACTGTTATTCTACAGCCTTGATACTTGAAGGACAGCTTGGCTGGATATAAAATTTTTGTTTCACACTTTTCTTTCCTTGAGTTTTTTGTAATGGCTTCCATTTTTGTCTTGGTTTGTATGATGCTTCTGAGCAGTCTGATGCTAGCCTAATTCCCTTGCCCTTGTAAAGTCATTTAGTTTTTTGGCCTGGAGGCTCTGAGGAATTTTTTTTTTTTTAATCTTTGAAATCTAGTAGTTTCATTAAGATATTTCTTGGAATCAACCATTTTGGGTGAATTTTCCAGGGTTCCCTATGGAACTTACCAATATGTAGATTCAGGGTTGTTTGTTTTTTTTTTTCTCCAAAGTCTTTTCTTGGATTATAGTTTTAAACATTAGTTCTATTCTATAGTTTTATTTTAGAGAGAGAGAGAGCAGGGGGAAGGGCAGGAGAGGGAGACAAGCAGACTTCCCGCTGAGCACGGAGCCTGTCTTGAGGCCGATACCAGGACCCCGAGATCATGACCTGAGCTGAAATCAAGAGTTGGCTGTTCAACCAATTGAGCCACCCAGGTGCCCCTAGTTCTATTGTATAGTTTTAAACATTAGTTCTACTCTATTCCCTGAAGCAGAAATTATGTTGAATTTGCTTTGACTGTCTTCTATCTCAACCACTTTCTCCACAATCCCTTTTACATCCTCTGTATTTCATTTTCATTTTCTTGGTTGTTTTCTGCCTCTCTTCAATGACCCATGATTAAATGTTCATTAGATCTCTCTTACTTATTTTGTAAGGTAGTCTTCATTCTTGAGATGATTTTGTCTTTTTCTTCCATTTCCTTGAGTCTAATCAACTTTTATTTCATTTTTCTGCTTTTATCTATTTTCATTCCTTTTTGTTTCTTAAGAAAAGGTAGTTTTTCATATCCTAAAATGTTTGTTTGAGGATATTGATTCAGTTTGAAGTACTGCGTTCATCTGTTTGGTTTTTGCTTCATGGTTGGTTTAGGAGGAAAGTTTGACTCTTATTTTCTATGTTCTTCTAATAAAAGTTTTATACAGGTGATGAGTACATTCGTGTATTCATGGGGCGAGGCAGGTTTCTCAAGATTTCAATGTTGAGAGCACCTTCTTCTGTCAGTGCAGTGAAGCACATTTTTTTAATGGATTGCTTTTTTGTAATGGAATGAGAGGAGCTTGCTTTCCTTTGAGTTTTTATTCTTTTCTCACAGGATTCTAGAACTCCTCTTGCTTCTTTCGTCCCCTCACCACTCAGTTTACAAAGGACCTCACTTTTACCCTCTTCTTCCCCAGAATTCCACTTCAGATTCCACATACTTTTAAGTCCCTTCCCTGTAGTCAGTGCTTTGATGTAGCAGAACTCATTTTCAGTATTTTTGTATTTGGGATGAAATTTCTCTTCCTGAAAGTGATTTGAACATGAGCTTTGACTCACGCTCTTCCACACAGTTTTTCCAAGTCTCCCCTCCCCCAACCACTCTCCACAAAGGATTAGAAACTAGAGAGACAGTGCTGCTGGGATTTAGTGTCTTTATACTAACAGCTTACTTGAAGTTTGTCGTGTTTTCTATCTTCTAGTTGTCCTAAAGTCAGCTGCTTTATGTGGTTTTATTTGTTCTTTGTTTTGATCTACACATATTTTGGAGGATATGTGGACCGATCAGGAGTTATGCAGCTGCCATTTTCCTTGAGCTACCTGGAATTTTCAATAGCATCTTTTAACTCCTCGAATATATTAGGTATTGTTATTTTATTTTATTTTATTTTATTATTTTTAAAGATTTTATTTATTTATGCGACAGAGAGACAGCCAGCGAGAGAGGGAACACAGCAGGGGGAGTGGGAAAGGAAGAAGCAGGCTCCCAACGGAGGAGCCCAATGTGGGGCTCGATCCCGGAACGCCGGGATCACGCCCTGAGCCAAAGGCAGATGCTTAACGACTGCGCTACCCAGGCGCCCCTGTTATTTTATTTTTTAAAGTTTATTTATTTAAGTAATCTCTACACCCAACATGGGGCTTGAACTCACGATCTGGGATCAAGAGTTGCATGCTCTTCCCACTGAGCCAGGCAGTGCCTCTAGGCCTTGTTATTTTAAATCCCATATCTGATATCTCAAGTAACTGCATCTCTTGTGGCCCTGTTTCTATTGTCTATTGCTTCTCTTATTTTTGGTCAAATAGTCTTGATTCCTTGTATCCTGGCACTATTTTTTCAAGTACTAGACAGGGTATATGAAAAATTATAGTTAAAATTTGAATCCTGAATATTGGTATCTTTCCCCAGAAAGGATTTACTTTTGTTTCTGGTAAGCAGCTACAGGCACTCTCAATCCCAGACCATCTTAATCCAATAAGGGATTAAGAGAATTTGAAATGGCTTCAGTTCATATACTGACTAATTATTTCTGGTTCATTCTTGCTCCTAGCCCAGGCCCAAGCCTTAGAGTTCAGCAGGATCTCTTTCTAGTAGAATCTTGAACTCCCATTTTCATTCCTTGAAGTCACTGAGTCTCCTGAACTTTAGCCTCTTAGTCTCTACACTTTCAGAATCAGCAAACACTTTGAGTTTAAACTGACCCATGCTCACCTCTCTGGGCTTCTTTCCTCTCCCAGATCTTGGTCCTGCAATTTCTCACTGTTTTGTTAGTTCTCTGATGCCTTCAAATAAATATTTTTCTATTTCATCTGGTTCTTGTAATTTGGCCTCCAAAGGAAGGGTTGGGTCAATGGCCTACTCTGCCATTGCCAAAATACTTTCCACAGCATTTTCCCTGTTTCTTCAAGAATCAGAGTAAGACAAACTTCCAGTTACAAGATAAGTATGAGGGATGTAAATACAGCATGATAACTATAGTTAACGCCAGTCTATTATATATATGAAAGTTGTTAAAGTAAACCTTAGAAGTTCTTACCACAAGGAAAACCTTTTTTCTCCTTTTTTCCTGTTTTTATTGTATCTATATGAGATGATGGATGGTAACTAAACTTAGTGTGATAATCATTTCACAATATATGTAAGTTAAACCATTATGTTGTACATCTTAAAATTATGCCAGTCACATGTCAATTATATCTTAATAAAACTGAAAAAAATTATATTAACAATAAAAAGAAATCACAGTGAGGCCACTTTCATGAATTTATCTCTTCCGTCTGCTCACCCTTCTCTTGTAAATGAACATAGGACATCAAAAAATCAAGAGACTGTTTCCAGTTGCATCTGAACATTACCCTTATCTTTCCTCAGTCACTATGGACATGGATCCCTCTTAAAGTAACAAGAGAAAACATACTGATTGCATGTTTTCCTAGGATTGCTGTAGCAAATTACCACAAACTGAGTGGCTTGAAACAACAGAAATTTCTTCTCTTCTAGTTCTGTAGGAAGTAAGTCCAAAATCAAGGTACCAGCAGGGCCATGCTCTCTCACAGGCTCTCGGAGAGAATCCATCTTTGTCTCTTCTAGCTTCTGATGGCTGCTGCCATAACCTGGCTTGCAGTCATACCAGTCCAGTCTCAGCCTTGTTCCCCTCATGACCTTCTCTTCCCTATGTCTCTATGAATGTATCTCCAGGTGCCCCTTTCTTCTCTTCAAGGACACTCCCCATTGGATTCAGAGTCCATCCTAAATTTAGAACGATCTCATATCAAGATCCTTAACTTAATAGCATTTGCAAAGACCTTATTTCTAAATCAGGTCATAGTTGCAGGTATGGGGGGGGTATGTAGAACTTACTATATATCTTTTGGGGGGAGATGATACAACCCACTACACTGATCGCTGAACCATTCCTATGGACTAGTCTACTTAGCACTCATAACACCACTATGAATAGATACTATTAATTTACCAATTTACAAATGAGGAAATTGAAGTTCAGCTAGAGGCTGAGTAACTTGTCCAAGATTTCACATCTAGTAGTTTAAAGGTTTGGAACTCAGACTCAGGCCGGCTGACTCCAGAGCCATCATTCTAAATCACGACATTGTACCACACATCCTCTAAGCACCAGACTTTTTGGAACTGCCAGGTTCAAGGGAAAAAGGGACAGAGGACAGACAAGTCGCCTTCCAGAAACCATAGAGAAGAGCATGCAAAAGGGGTAGGGAAGGAGTTGGGGAACGTATTCCCTACTCCTCCTCCAGTTCTTCCATTATTTCTCCAGACCTTTTATGCCTGCTAAGGGTCTCCAGGTCCCAAGTAAGGTGTGCTGTCAACTTTGGGGGCCCACACATATTTTAGTTAGGCTTGCTTTTATTGTGAAGAACAGATAGTGATCCGCTAAAGGGGCCACCACTCGTAGGATATGGTTGGCACATAAGGGAAAACTGCGATCATATGGGACTGAAGAGCAAATAGTGTGGTGCAGCTGGCTAGCCCAGGGATTAGAGGTGCGCGCCATCGGGTTCTGAGGCAGCTGAGGAACTCTCCCTCGTGAGCTGCTTCGCCTCTGTCTCTCCTCCCTGTTCCATTTATTACTAATCACCGCCCCCACTCCTTTGTGGTTGTAGCTCTCTCTCTGGCTTGTACGTTGCTTTAGCTTGCCATGGCTTCACCTCCCCCTGTGTCTCACTGCCCTAACTGGAACCTCAGCATGGCAGCAAAGAGGGCAGCCACCTGACTGCACAGGTGACAAGTGACTCCCCAGTACCTTAACGGTACTTGATGCTTGCTTCTTTAACTACTCCTGCAGAAAGGACCTAAGTGGCTCCCTGTGTCATTTAGGGTCCCAGAAGCTAACACATGACTGTTCAAAAAGGGATAGATACTAAAGAGAGTTGTTGTTTATTTTTTATTTTTTCAAGATTATATCCATTTATTTGTCAGAGAGAGAGAGAGCGAAGCAGGGGGAGCAGGCAGAGGGAGAAGCAGGCTCCCGCTGAGCAAGGAGCCTGATGCGGGACTCAATCCCAGGACCCTGTGATCATGACCTGAGCTGAAGGCAGACACTCAACCAACTGAGCCACCCCGGCGTCCCCTACAGAGAGTTTTAAGAATAGATTATTTCCAGAGGGGTGAGTAGGGTTAAGGGAACTGAAAAGCATGGAGGAGCTTCAAGGGATATAAAGGGAACTATTAGACCCCCAAGCCTCAAAGGGCAAGGAAAGGGAGCTGTTACTGGCATCAGGTGGAATCTACTGCCACAGGAGAGGGTGTGCTTGGTGGGAGCTGAGCAGTCAGGCTGGTCCAGGGGTGGAGGAAAAATACCTCCCTTCTTTGTCTCCCGTCCTCCCATCTGCAGCTGGTGCCTCCCACTGGCTGATCTAACCAGAAGCCAGAGGACAAAAACGCCCAGCTGTCACAGCCCACAGAAGTCAGTCTTTGGGGGCAGAGAATGGGAGGGAAGGGTGGGGAAACAAAATTCTCAGCCATTGCCCACTGACGTGGAAAACAAAGGAAAAAGAAAAATTACATTTCCTTACTACTTACAGCCCATTGACAAGCCCTTGACACAGGCAGAGTGACATTCCCCTAGGAGCTCAGCTGCCTCATGTGAATGCTTTGCTAAGGGTGAAAGGCAGCCTTAGTCCGATCCCCAGGACCCTGTAAGTCTACTCTAACATAAAAACTCCTTTGGAAACTTCTTTTAACTCTAAACCTGCAAGATATGCGTTGGCAATCATCCCCCAAGCATTGACCCACCGATATACATCTGAAGGGTCTCATGACTAAGGCTTTATTAGGCAGTGATAAAAGACCTTTTCCCAAAAACAGCTAGCCCCCTCAAGGTCCTGGAAACCTTGCCTCCAAAATTCCTTAGAGACTTACACTAGTCCTAACCTCCTCTCGACTTGAAAGTACACAATGGGCCACTCCTCATGACCCCAGGGCAGCTCTTTCTGCCCAGGGGTCCTGTCCCTGTGCTTTAATAAAACCACCTTTTTGCACCAAAGACATCTCCAGAATTCTTTCTGGGCCGTCAGCTTCCAACCCTAACATCTTTCCTACATCACCCACCTCTGGTTTACTCCTATTTCCAGTAGTTCTAGAAATAACTGGATTTGCTGAAGCTCTTCGCAGGGAAGGCAGCCACCGAAAGTTTCCATCACTGTAACTAGAACCCAGGGTGCTGAGAGCAAAAGAGAAAGGGGGGAAAAGGAAAACAGAGAGGGAGAAAAGGCAAGGCTGGGAGGTAACAGGAACAAAGTGGAGAAAGCTCCCTGCTGTAAACTATCACAAGCTAACCTCTGAGCCTGTGTTTAAAAATCGCTGCACTGAGTTGTTTACCCACCTTGAGCGCTTTCACCAGCCCCACATCTGTCGTTATTTTGGATGAGCTCACGGAGCCATCCGTGTTGCTCCTGGGCCCCTTCTCTCTTATATTAAAGTGCTTTTTAATTGCCACATTTTCTGAGGCAGAGAAAGCCTAATCTGAATGCAGCTTTAAAACTAACAGCAATCAGCAGAGATCCATCAATTAGCATTTGGCATTAAGCAATGTAGAATATTTTCCAAGGCTCCAAGGGCCTCTCCACACCTGAACATTCTACGAGGTTCATTCTCTCCTGTTTGAATAATATTCGGGCTCTTGAATGACAGTTTCTCCCGGATGCCAAAAGAATAAGCCATTTTCTACTGTACCTCTTTTCTAACTCAAAGGGTACAGCTCCCACAAAGCTCTTTACTCGGATACACACACTTTTTTTTTTAAAGGAAAAAAGTATCTGCTTCAAACCACTAATTATAATTTATTATAACAGTACTGCCCAGGAAAGACAGTGGGCATCATGGACTAAGATTTTTTTCTTCCAAATGCAGGAAGAGAGTTGATCCCTGGTCTCTGGTATAAATTCATGAGACTACTTATCAAGTTCAGAGAATTCCTGGCAGCAAAGCTCGTTCTAATGATATATGTCACCTCTACTTAGGCAGCTGTCACTTCTGGCAGCCTGGAAAGTTGTCGTTGAGGGTGTGAATTGGTGACATCTAACAATATTAGAATGACAACACACAGACATTTCTGATGCATTTCATTTTTTGCAGCATTTTCCCAATTTAATTACTGTTTGTGATGATAAAGGCAATATGTGGTTATTATAAAACATTCAAAACAAGAAAAGTATCGTACAGTAAAGAATTAACTCAACAGGCTTGGGCTGCTCAAACCTGCACCTTCCCAGGTCCAGGACCTG
This sequence comes from Ailuropoda melanoleuca, assembly GCF_002007445.2. Classification (NCBI taxonomy): domain Eukaryota; kingdom Metazoa; phylum Chordata; class Mammalia; order Carnivora; family Ursidae; genus Ailuropoda; species Ailuropoda melanoleuca. The sequence continues at coordinate 69,907,818 of NC_048231.1, forward strand.
CCCTTGGACCGCTGAGCCTCAGGAGGATGCTACCTGGTGAGAATGTCTTTGCATACCTGCGGCCTTGGGCCACACCTGACAGTTGGTGCTAACAACGTGATTTACGGTGAGCAATGTTTTTGTAGGCTTGAGGCTTCGGGCCTGCTGTATGTACCTCTGACCGGAACGCGGAGCGTGCAAGCCCGTGTGACTGACCCCCGGACAGTGAGGCTCAGTGAGCCTCCCCAGTTACGAACTTCCCTGGCTGGCAACATTTCACATGTGTTGTCCCACGTTGTTGCTGGGCAAAGTGAGCACTGTCGGGGTGACTCCACAGGCTGAGGACAACTGGAAGCTTGTCCTGGTTTATCCTGCGCTCTGTCCTATGTGCCTTTTCCCTTTGTTGATTTTAATATGAGCATAAAAGCTTTTCTGAGTCCTGTGAGTCCTACTAGTGAATCATTGAACATAATGTATGGTCTTGGGATCCACAATGCAAATATAAAAAATAAAATAAAAATTGTTGTTCTATTTCTAAAAATAATGTTTTCTTTAACAAATACACACACACACAGACTTTTTTCTGTACACGCCAACATTTTTTGTTAATGGAAAATAGATATCATATACTCTGCTTAGTAACATTTTCTCAGTTAATATAAAATGAACACATTTTCCTATGCCCTTAAATATAGATATGTTACTTGTACAGCATTCTGTTGTAGAGGACTTAAGGCTGCATTTATTTAATCAATCATCTGCTGATAGACATTTGGGTTGTTTTTCTCTCTCTTTCTCTCTCTTATAAACAATGCTGCAATAAACATCCTTGTAGACAACCTCTCTGTAAACTTGTCTCATTATTTGTGATACTGGGACCTGTGATAAAAAGATTTAAGAATTGTGGTGACAATCACTTGATTAATGAGATGTTTTGAAACAGGTAGTTTTTAGACCTGTACACTGAAGATTCTTGACATCTAAAATGATTGTAATTATACTAGAGTCTGAAGAAATTCTCATCCAATAAATTCTGAAAAACCTGTATCTGCAGTTAATCTGGAGTTAATTTTTCAAGTACACCCATCCTTAGGTCCTAAAATATGTAGTTTTCATTGGTCCTAAGCACTTAGTCTACTGTTTTCCAGTGAGATTTATTATAATCCATTTTTCCAAAAATTTTATATATATATATGTGTGTATATATATATATGTGTATATATATATATATATATATATATATGTGTGTGTATATATATATATATATATCTGGCCTAAAACCAAGCAGCTACATACATGATCCAGAGTATTTGCCAGTAATTTCACTGCCTGAGAGAACAAAACAATCTTCAGATAAAGACAATATAGCCCAGTGCCCATACAATTTATCACTTAAAATTTCTAGCATTCAGAAAAAAATTTCTAGAAAAAAAATGTGATCCATAATCAAGAGGGAAAATACAAAATTAAGCAGACCCATAGATGACTCAGGTATTGGTATTACCAGATAAGGATTTATAAAATAACCACTACAAATGTGTTTTAAAAGTTAGAGGAAAAGATGTGGGATAGGTTAACAGATGGGAAATTCCAAAAGAGAAAGAGAAACTCTTAAAAAGAGCCAATCAGTTCTTTATAAAACTGAAAATGCAATACCCGAACAAAGAATTCATTGGAGGGCTTGACTGAAGACTGGACACAGAAGAGGAAATGATCAGAGAAATCAGAGCTAGATCAACAGAAAGCATCCAAAATGAATCACTTAAGATGGTAACTAGACTTATCACGGGGCTCATTTCACCATGTATAAAATAGAGGACCACTGTGATGTACACCTGAAACTAACAGGATATTGTATGGCAACTATACTTTAATTAGAACATATTTTGAATGAACCATATAGAGAAGATAATAATAATAATAGTAATAGTAATGATAAACAAGAACATCTGAGACTTGTGGGACATTAACAGCCTAACATATATGTATGGAGTCACAGGAGAAGACAGATGGGGAAGAAACATTTTGAGAGATAATGAATGAAACTGTTCAAAGATTGATGAAATTCATCAATCTACAGATCTAAGGATCAAAGTTAACCCCAACAGGATGAATACTAAGAAAACCACACCTAAGGCACATCATAGTAAATTCAGAAAACCAAAGGGAAAGACAAAATCTTAAAAGCACCAATGTGGGCACCTGGGTGGCTCAGTCAGTTGAGCATAGGCTCTTGGTTTCAGCTCAGGTTGTGATCTCATGGACTGTGGGATGGAGCCTCGCATGGGGTTCCTTGCTCGGGGGGTGGAGGGGGGGTGTCTGCTTGAAGGAGTCTCTCCTTCTGCCCTTCCCTCCACTCACACATGCATGCTCTCTCTCACTCGCTTGCTCTCTCATTAAAAATAAATTAATTAATTAAAAAAAAAGGGCAGCCAATGTAGGGAGGGGGATACATTGCATTCAGAGGAACAATATTAATAATGTCTGACTTCTAACCAGAAACTGTGGAATTCACAAGACAATAGAATGACATTTTCAAAGCACTGAAAGAAAATATTAGTTGACTTAGATTCTATATCCAGTAAAAATATCCTCCAAAAATGAAGACAAAGTATAGGCATTTTGAGACAAAAATAGAATTACTAGCTGAAACATACTGAAAAAAAAAATCCTAAGGAACATAATCTTAGATAAAGACCTAGATCTGTAGGAAGAAGTAAAGAGTCATGGAATTAGCAAAGTTGTGAGTAAACATAAAAGACTATTTAAAACTTTCTTTTGGGGGGTGTCTGGGTAGCTCAGTCGGTTAAGCATCTGCCTTCAGCTCAGGTCATGATCCCAAGGTCCTGGGATCAAGCCCCGTGTCAGGCTCCCTGCTCAGCAGGGAGTCTGCTTCTCCCTCTCCCTCTGCCTCTCCCCCTGGCTTGTGCTCTCTCTCTCTCACTCACTCTCTTTCTCTCTCTCTCTCAAATAAATAAATAAAACCTTTAAAAAAAAAAAAAAACGAAACGAAACAGAAACTTAAAAAAAAAAAAAAAAATTGAAGGCAAGCTTATTTGAAAATGCATATGGAAAGGCAAAGGGCCTAGAATAGCCAGAACAGCTTTGAAAAGCATAAAGTGGGAGAAATTTTTAGACTTACTACACAGCTACAGAAATCAAGGCAGTGTGATATCAGTGGAGGAACATGCACATAGATCGACAAAACAGAATGGAGAAGCCAGAAACAGAGACCCACACAAATATGCCCAACTAGTTTTTGACAAAGGTACGAAAGCAGCTCAATGGAGGAAGGTAGGCCAGTCAGCAAACGGTACTGGAGCGATCGGCAGACACAAGACAAAACGAACAGAAACAAAAACCTCTATCTAAACCTCATACCTCATATAAAAAATTATTCACAATGAGCCACACACTTAAATTTAAAACTGTAAGATTTTAGAAGAAAACATAGGAGAAAATCTTTGGAACCTAGGGCTAAGCTCAGCATCATCACTTAGTTGCTAGACAAGACACAGAAAGTAGGGTTCCTAAAAGAACACATTGCAAAATTAAATTAACTCATCAAAATTAAAAACCTTTTTGCGGCCCCTGGGTGGCCCCGTCAGTTAAGTGTCCAACTCTTGGTTTCAGCTCAGGTCAAGATCTCAGGGTCCTGAGATCAAGCCCTGCATCAGGCTCTGCGCTCAGCATGGAGTCAGCTTGAGATTCTCTCTCCCTTTCCCTCTGCCCCTCCTGCTTGTGTGTGCCCTCTCTCTCAAACAAATAAATCTTTAAAAAAAATTAAAACTCTTTTTGCTCTGTGAAAACCATAAGAGAAGGAAAAGACAAGCCACAGAGTGGGAAAAAATATTTGCAAACTACAGATATCACAAAGGACTTGTATCTAGAATTTATAAAGAACTCGCACACTCAACAGGTAAAAAAGTAAGCAATCCAATTAGAAAATGGGCAAAAGACATTAACAGATATTTCACCAAAGAGGATATATGTATGGCAAATAAACAAGAAAAGTCGTCAACATTACTAGCCATTAGAGAGATACAAATTAAGAACACAATGAAACATTGTTACAAATCAATTGGAATGAGTTAAATAATGATGATAATAACCAGTGTGGATAAGACTACAGAGAGGCTGGATCTCTCATACATTGCTAATGGAAATGTTAAGCAGGGCAACCAAATTGGGAAACAGTTTGGCAGTTTCTTATAAAACTAAATATGTACTTACCATTTGGCCTAGCACTTACATGCTTGGGCATTTATCCCAGAGAAACGGTAACTTATGCTTACACAAGAACCTATATATGAATGTTCACTAAAGCTTGATTCACAACAGCCAAAATATGGAAACAGCCCAAATGTCCTTCAAAAGGAGTGAACTACTGATACATGATAATTGCATGGATCTCAGAGGCATTATCCTGAGTGAAAAAAAGCCAGTCTAAAAAGATTACATACTGAGGGGCGCCTGGGTGGCACAGCGGTTAAGCGTCTGCCTTCGGCTCAGGGCGTGATCCCGGCGTTGTGGGATCGAGCCCCATATCAGGCTCTTCTGCTATGAGCCTGCTTCTTCCTCTCCTACTCCCCCTGCTTGTGTTCCCTCTCTCGCTGGCTGTCTCTCTCTCTGTCGAATAAATAAATAAAATCTTTAAAAAAAAATCCTTCAGAGCCCAATTTAAAAAAAAAAAAAAAAAGATTACATACTGAATAACACCATGCAGACAACATTCTCAAAATGGCAGAATTATAGAGACAGAGAGCAAATGAATGGTTGCCGGAGAATAAGAATTTGCAGGTGGGATGGGGGGGGCGGTGTTGGGACTATGAAGGAATAAGTAGCAAAAGAGAATTTCTCAGTAGTGATGGAACAGGCTCGTATTTTGTTTGTGGTGAAGTTATACAAATCCATGCATGTGGTAAAACGGCACGGAACTATACCAATGCACACAGACACGCTCACCTGTGAAAACTGGTGGCATGTGAATAAGGCACAATTTCCTGGCTTTGTCACTGTATTCCAGCAGGTAACATGGTACCACCAGGGGCAGATGGGTGAAAGATACACAGGATTCTCTGTACTAATTTTGCAACTTCCTGTGAGTCTGTAACTCTTTTGAAAGCAAAAGATTTTGAAAAACTGTTGACTGTTTAAAGTAAAAGCAGTAACAATGTGTGCAGGGCTTTGTAACAAATACAGAAGTAAAATATACAACAAAAATAGCACAAAGCAAGAAATGGAGTTAAATATTGTTTAAAGATTCTTATTTTTTTTTTGTAGTGGTATAATATTAATTCATGATGGAATGTGATAACTTGAGGACAGGTACTCTAACTCCTTAAGCAGCCACTAAGTTACCTTATCTATCTATCTACCTATCTATCTATCTGCATAGTTAAAAAGCAAATAGAAGAGATAGAATACTAAAAAGTACAAAAGAAAGCATGAGGGCACCCGGGTGGCTCAGTCAGTTAAGCATTTGCCTTTAGCTCAGGTCATAATCCTGGGGTCCTGGGATCAAGGATCAGGCTCCCTGCTCATCGGGGAGCCTGCTTCTCCCACTCCTCCCTGCTCATGTTCTCTCTTGCTATCTCTGTCACTATCTCTGTCAATAAAATTTTTAAAAAAAATTTAAATTAAAAAAAAAAAGAAAGAAAACATGAAACAAAGAACAGATGGGACAAATAGAAAATAAGAACAAAATGGCAAGGGTGCCTGGGTGGCTCAGTCAGTTAAGTATCTTGACTCTTGGTTTTGGCTCAGGTCATGGTCTCAGGGTTGTAAGATTGAGCCCCATGTCCGGCTCTGGGCTCAGCACAGAGTCTACTGAGATTATCTTCCTCTCCCTCTAATCCTTCCCCTGCTCACATGTGATCTCTCTCCCTCTCTCAAATAAATAAATAAAATCCTTTAAAAAGAAAAAGGGTAAATTTTATTTTTTTTAAAAGAACAAAAAAGCAGATTTCACCAACCATACCAGTAATTACAGTAAATATAGATGGACTAAACAGTCCAATAAAAGATATAGATTGTCACTTGGATTTTTAAAGTCTAAGTATATGTTATTAATTAGAGGTACACATTGAATATAAGGACAAAGGTTGGAAGTAAAAGGGTCAGAAAATGTATGTTACATTAACATGAATCATAAAGCTGGTGTGGCTATGTTAATAACAGAGAAAGTAGATTCAAGACAAGAATTATTACCAATAAAAGAGGAATATTTCATAATGATAAAAGGATTAATTCAACAGGACATGACAATCCTAAATATATGTAACCAATAACATGCCTTCACATTACAAATACATGAAGCAAAAACTGACAGAACCAAAGAAATCCTCAATCTTACTTGGATATTTTAACGCTCCTCTCTCAGTAATTTCTAGAATGAGCAGACAGAAATATTAGTAAAGACATAGAAAATTTGAATGACACCATCCACCAACTTAACCTAGTTGGCATTTACAGAACTCCCCATCAAACAACAGCAGAATACACATTCTTTTCAAGTGCACACAGAATAGTCATCAATATAGAATATATTGGGCCATTAAACAAGTCAATAAATTTCAAGAATTGTAGTCATACAGAATATGTTCTCTGACCACAATGGAATTAAACTACAAATCAGGTGTTTGTTTGGTTTTTTTTTTTGGAAAACAATATAAGTCTTCACATGTATATCAGCAGTCTCCCTGCCCCAAATGATAGAGATAAGATGGTCTTTATTTTGCTCTATGGAAATCTGATAGCCCCTCCTGAATTATCAGGGTGCTCCAGAGAAACAGAGCCCACAGGATATGTATATATAGAGAGGGAGGAAGGAAGGGAGGAAGGGAGGAAACAAGAAAGATTTTAATGAATTGGCTTATGAGATTGTAGAGGCTTGATAAACCCCAAATCTGTAGGGCAGGCCACCAAACTGAAGACTCAGGGAAGAGGTGCGGTTCCAGAGCAAAGGCAGTCCCCTGCCAGGACTCCTTCTTACTCAGGGGAGGTGAGTCTTTGTTCTACCACGGCTTTCAAGTAATATGTGAGTCCCACTCACAAGCTCTACTCAAAGTCTACACCCATTTAAATGTTAATCTCATCCAAAAAAAAAAAAAAAAAAAAACTTTCACAGAAACATCCAGAATAATGTTTGACCAAATACTGACACATAAAATCAACCATTACATCTCACCACCATGATTTCTTAAATTTCTTGAAGGTTGACCATTCCTACGTGTCCAAATGAACATTTCTCCTAAATTAGTTCGGTGCATGAATCATCAGACCACCTCACATGGGCTGTGAATGTGAAACGCAGCCTCCTCCAAGTTCCATCAAAACCAACAAACCAACAGAACCCCATTCCCATGAAGCCTTTGTGGTTGTAACGTGAGTGAATGAATGTCGAATGAGGCAGGTTAGGCTCCTTTTCAGTGACACAAACATCAATTGCACAATAAAACCCCTGCCACCCTGACCCTCTCTCTTCTCTCTCCCTTCCCTTTCTGCTCTCCCCTACCCCCAATTATGTTTCATTTCAAAGATAAAGCAATCTAGATGTTTCTGCTGATACCTCGATGTCTGTGAAACCACACCTGCAAGGTCTTCCCATGCCCCGGTATTTCCCTAAGACAGGGCGGAAGCAGCATTCCCTGGGCGGCTGAACGTCATGCCTTCATCTCAAGCTGGTTGCGCCAGCAGGACAGTCTCTCCTCTCGTTCCAGTCCCCTCCAAATCAGAAAGAAAAAGCTGAACCTATTACATGTAAATACTAGTAAATTTCTTCCGAAAGAGGGGGCCCTGTGAACAGCACGAGGCTGGTGAAAAGTGCGGGAATAAACGTGCTTTCTACGTGGAACTAGGGGCAGGTGTGGACGAGCCACGCCTGGCCGACCTGGCGGAAGGAATTCTGCTTTGCAGAAAACCGACCCTCTGTGAAGGCAGAGGCCACTCAGCGGCCCTTGGGTCCTCAGCCCCCACCCCAGCGCCGGCATTGACCTAAGGGGGAAGGAGGCTTGCCCTTTAAGCCCCCCACCTCCGTTTCTAGGGTCCCTGTGTTGGAGCTTCTTGCCTATTGGAATTCACGATCCAGGCTCTGTTACTTTGGAAAGTAATATAATCAAACGAAATGAAACCCAGCTGATGCCCGCAGCGGCATCACTTAATCTAGCACCTTGCAGAAAACACTCACGTTGTAACAGACAACTAAAAAGGCCAGTGCTTGCTGTCCCGAGCGCAGGTCTAATGGTGGGCTTTCCCACCAGCCAGAGAGATGTTTGGGGAGCTACTTCTTCCTTGCTGGCCTTCAAGCCTCACTGTGGAGCCGGGTGGGGGAGCAGGGGCTGAGCTGCGGAGCGCCCGCAAAGCCCGGCTCAAAGAGCGCCTACCCACAGGCGGCTGGCCACGCTCCCCGCAGAGGACCAGGGGTGAGGCGAAGCCCTGCACCGAGAAGGATCACGCACCAAGAAGGGGTCCGACGGCGGGCGGCCCACGGGCCACCCCGCCAGGCACCCCACCTCCCTTCCACCCACCCGGGCCTTCTGCTGTCTCCGTGTCACCAGCGGCGTCGAGTCCCGGGGCGGGGTGGGGGGCGGCGTTGCCGGCTCTGCTGCGGACCTGCGTCCCTCCGGCTGCAACACAAGACACGAGGGGTCGGAGCAGCGCCCGGGTCCCGTGTTGTAGCCCGAGGTCTCACACCGTGTCGTGACGAGCCCGGCCTGTGGGCCCCTGCCCCGTTTCCTCTTCTAGGTGGGCCGCCTGGCTTCGACTCGGCGAATCCGACTTGCTGTGCACCGGGACGAGCAAGCTGGAAAACAGAGGTCGGCATCGGGTCTGGGCGCTGGGACCGGGACCGGGGCTGCACCCACGGCAGCAGGGGAAAAGCGATGGCGTCAGTGTGGGGCGGCCTGGAGCGGGCAGCACGGAGTCCCGGCCGGGGCAGCGTGGGTGCGGCGCGTTCCAGGTGAGCCCCCGGGGGCCTGATGGAAACGCTCCGAGAGCCTATGGGCGCACAGATACTTAGCTGCCCACATGTCTTTTCCTTCAAAGAATGAATTATGGCTGTTTACAAGCCACTAATTACAGTTTATTACAACAATACTTCCTAGGAAATGGGTTCTTACTCTAATACTATGATGAGAATTTTATAAATGCCCGACTAGTACAGTGAATTGCCCTGAATTATAATAAATATCTGCGCTTTGGGATTAAGGCAGTAAACACGGCATTATTGCTATCCATTTCCAATGGTCCTATGGAGGATTTATTACTTATTTATGACTTATTTTTATTCAAAAACTCCTACATATCATTTTTATGTGGATTCTTTTCAGTGAGCCATTTCTGGTTTTCCTTACAAAATAAAATGAGGTGGGTCCAGAATCAAAAGAATGCTCAACTTCAGTTACAGCAAAGGTGACCTACTAAAATTTCTGCTCCAGACTCCCCTTCCACTAAAGTCTGCTGAAGTCCTGGGCTTTGGGACTGACGGAGGAACCACACACAGCAACGCTCACCCTACTTCTGCCTCCACCAACGCAGATGCACCAGTTTTATTCAACCCGTCTTTCAAAAGGGCAGTGGACTTTGAGCACAGATTGGATATTAAGTAAAGTGTAGAAATTAAGCATCACATGGTCTTCCCACCAATAAAAGAAGACAAGAATTCCAGAGGCTCACAAAGTAACATATCACGCCCACATTTGTATAGACCGAACAACTGAACAGGTTAAAAATGAACCATTTCAAAGGAAAATAATCCCTTCTCCTGCCTAAATGATGTAAAAAGGGTTCTTCCCCAAGGACCTGAATTCTCACCATTGTATCTAAGTGTGTGCAGTGTCTGGGAGGTACGCATTCCCCAAATAAGTTATTTTTCCCCCAGACTCCTTTCACCAACCAGATGATTCTTCCCGAAGAGCAAATGAGGTCCTGGGGAAGCAGCAGAGGGCACAGAGGACAGCAGGAGACAGAGTTCAGGCACTGCTGGCTGCCATCCTCCTTCCCATCCCTGCTTCTTCCTCTCCAGCTCAACCTCATGGGTTCCCAATGGCCATGTCCCAGCATCCTTTGCAGCTGGTGGCCTGTAACATAGTTCTAATCATGAGGGATTTAAGCTCTTCTTTTTCTGTTGTCATAAGGGCTCACACCAGTAGGCATATGTTTTTTGGCCTTTGGCTGTCATCTTCCTCCTGCCCGGAATATGGATGTGCTGCTGAGAAGGCGTCTTGTGAGCATGAGGGAGAAAGAGCCCACGTCCTCAGTGGGCCACACACCAGCCCTATCCTCCGCCTCCAGGCTTCTTGTTTCATTCGTGCATTCATTCAAGGAATATTACCACAGTGGCTCTGATAGTTGGCATTCTTCTAGATACCAAGGACACAGCAGGAACAAAGCAAAGACCCCATCCTCATCAAGGTCACATTCTAGGGGAGATAGACAAATAATATACAAATGAAGAAGCAAATACATGATGGAAGGGGAGCAGTGCTTGGGGACAAAAATAAAGCAGGACCAGGGCTAGGAGTGCAGGGCAGGAGAGGTACTGCAGGAAACATCACAAGGGGACCTGGGAAGGTGTGAAGGAAGACAGTGCGAGGGCCATGTGACGTGTGCCACAAGGAGGGAGGGAGGCAGAAAGAGCAGACTGCACCAATATCGCAGGCTTGAGAAAGAAAAAAATCAGTGGATGGCAGTAGAGATGGCAAGGGCTAGTGTCTTGCTCTGTCCCCTTGTATGTTAAATAGAATTGCACGCCACTGCAAGGAATAGAAAAGTGACCCCCAAGGCTTAAACAGGTAAGGGGCTCCCTTCCTCATGCCCATGCCAACTATGGTAGGCTCACTCCCTCTGCTCACCTCCACCAAGAAACTCCCGGCTCCCTTGATCTTGCCCTCCACAAGCTCCTGGAGTTTTCTGTCTCGTCTCTTTTGGACATCACTCACTTTTTAAGACCTTGTTGTGTTCTCAGGGCCCAGGACAGGACCTTGAGAAAGGAGAACCTGTCACAGCTACCAGGCAGTGGCCTGCTGCTGGCTGTTGGGAGAAGCTCCCCACTCCCCAGGACCTCTGCTTAGAAAGTCCAGCCACTGATGGTATCCACGTCCCCAGGTGGCCAGGCTCAGGGGGCTGGCTCATTCTGATTAGACTCGGAAGAAACTGAAATTCTATACGTGACGACCTTGCCTTTGAAGAACAGCAGAAGTGGATTTGTGTGATCGAGTTCTGTTTTAGGAAAATGAAGTTGTCCCCATATTTATCAGCATATAGCTGGCACTCTGTGGTGTGTTTTGAGAAACTAAGGGACACAGAGGCAGTCGGAGAACTAGGGAGAAAGCGTCGTGGTGTGCATGGTAGGGAGATGCAAACCCCAGCCCTGGCCAGGCAGCAATGGAGGGTTGCTGAGGCCACGATGAGCGGATTCCAGAAACAGATCGACAACGAGCAAACACAGGCCCTGCGAACGCCCGATGCTAGGAGACCTGGTCTCCAGGACCAGCACCCGAAGTGTGGGCCACGCAGGAGCAGAGCCTCAGCCCACCACCCATGACTGCCCTCGCCTCTCTGCTGTTCCACCGGAGCCACATCCGGGCCAGGCCTCTGACGGGGTGGAAGAACCGCCCACAGCACCGGGGGATGTCTGCCCCACCCTGAGCACAGGGGAGCCGAGGGCCCAGGAGGAGGCAGGGCCCAGCCAGAAAACCCTGGGCCCACGCAAGCTGGAAGGTGAGTCCAAGACAGGTGGAGAGCAGAGGAGACCTGCAGTGGAAGGGGGCGTGGTTTCGGGAAGATGAGAGCAAGACAAGCTTCTGGGCCCTTCCACCCCCACCCCACCCCTTTTGGTCCTGGAGGGAACCAGTGGTCTCCTCCATGCCCATCCTGAGATGGAACTGCGTGGCTTGTTGGAGCCCATGAGAGGGCAGCGTGAACAGAATGGGAGTCAGAAAGAAAAGCTTAAGGATGCCCAAGGAGGCTCAGCTGGTTCAGTGGCTGCCTTCGGCTCAGGTCATGATCCCAGGGACCTTGGATCAAGCCCCACATCGGGCTCCTTGCTCAGCAAGGAGTCTGCTTCTCCCTCTCCCTGCTACTACCCCTGCCTATGCACTCGCGCTCTCTCTCTGACAAATAAAGAAATAAAATCTTTAAAAAAGAAATGAAAAGCAAAGCTTAGGGCAAAAGTTGTAGCTCGCAGAACCCTACCTGTCAGATGGCGGGTAAGGAAACCACACAGGGAGGGCAGCAGGCCCCGGACGAAGGAGAAAAGATGCCTTGGGTGAGTCAGAGCATCGGCAGCAGGTGCAGACCAGTGTGGTGGAGGGTCAGGCGCCTCCCCAAGAACAGACTCGGGGAAACAAGAATTCACTTCTGGAATGGCCAGTGGCCTTGGTGAAGCACAGTTGGATTTCAGGGCAGAACTAGACTGCACGGAGCATCCTGGTGGCTTCCCCACTCGCCAGGGCTGGCATGGTACCCACAGGGCAGGCTGAGGCCTGCAGCTGGAGGGCAGTGGGCAGAACCCCCATCCGGGGCTGTGCCTCTGGGGTGCCGGCCCCTGGGTGCCCCCTGTGGCGGGGAGCTCATGACAACCTGCCCAGGAGTTTGGGAGGGAAAACGCTGTAGCAGAGACCAGCACACATGAAGGACCCTGACGTGTGAATGTCAGCAAAGGCCTGGCTTCCTTGGTTGACCGGCTCCCTGACCCTCATGGGGGCTGCCCACAGCGGGCCCCGAGCCAGGCATACTGACCATCCCGGTATGGCGGACTGGGCGGAGGGGGCACCCGGGAGTACCGCCCTGGCCATCACCCATCCCTGCTGTGCTTGGCCCAGGGTTTCACTTCGAGGAAGAACCAGAGAACCCTGAGGGAGGCAGTGGGGGCAAGGCCTGCAGAAGTAAGGGAAGGAAAGACAGGGCCAAAGGCACCCTTCATTCACTGGGAGCTCTAGAAACACTCTGAAGACAGGCAAAGAAGTGACAGATTGCCAAACTGCCTCAAAATGACAAATAGAATGTGTTAAAAATGGCCTCACTGTGCAGGGGGTGCGGGGGTGCCGATGGAACAGGCCCCCTTTTGCCTTCCATTGGCCAAGGGTTCTATATGCTATTTTCTTCTATTTATTTTTACACCCTAAAAAAAACCCCTCTACATTAAATAATCACCTTTCATCCATTTGTAATTCTCTCCCTCTGGGGCACCATAAATTTCTTTTATATTATTATCATATGAAAGAACCTAATACATTTTCTCCTCTTGGCTTCAGAACACGAGACTCACAGGTGCTTCCCAAAGCAGGACAGAAGCCCACATGGTGAAGGGAAGGCTAGGGGCTACTGGTTTATGGCATTTAATAGAATGGCCCCAAATCTCTACACCGCATTTGGAGGGAATGCTAATAAGAAAGGAAAGTCTGTGCACCTCGCCTTCTACCACATCATTTAGAGGAAAAGGCAAGTGATGGAGAAGGAATACCGACCTCAAAGTAAAAAAATAAATGAAGAAAAATAAAGAAAAGGGCTTTTGAATTCCACACCGTGATGCCCTTCCTCTGGGACTTCAGACAAATCACTTAAACATTCTAAGCCTCAGTGTCTTCCTCTGCAAAATGGAGAGATTTCAGCCTGCGTTGGCCTCTGCCCAGAGCTGTTTTCACAGGTAGAGAAGCAGAGGGTCTTCCCTGTCACCCCCCGAAATGGGAGCAAGCGCTAACAATAAAATGTTATGTTGATGGAAGATATGAGTAGAGTTATTATCAAAGGAAAACCCTGCATTCGTGTAACAAACACTACTGAGCCTCCGGTGTGTGCCCGGCCCTGCGCTAAGCGCTGGAAATCAGGTCGTAGCAGCACACCTGTGCAGGCCGTGGTGACCAGCAACCATTACCTGCAGTCAAATGCAATCCGATCTTCGATCCACAGAGACAGTAGGGGCGTTTAGGGTGTAGGGTAAGTAAGCCAGGGCCTAAGTTTTAGAGCCAGAATGTTCTGGATTCAAATTTGACTTACAAGCTGTGTAACCCAGGGAACGTTACATAATCCTTGTTAAAACACGTTTGTTTCTCCATCTTGAAAATGGGGGTGACAGTGCTGCGTTCACAGAACGGCCCTGAGGGGATCAGGTGTGATATCATAAAGAACGTGGCCCGCGGTACCTGGTAGGCACCAGCCGTGGGACTTCCTTCACAGTGACACATGCAGAGGTGACATGATGGCTGACGCCCCAGGGTCCACACAGAGGTGACCCTCAATCCACTCCTCACTGGTGCTTAGTCTAGATCCCACCCAGCAGGTGACCCCTCCACTCTCATCACCTCCAGAGGGAAGAACCGGCCTGGGAGACAAACACAGATGTGCCACCCATGTTCCCGAGCGCAGAACTTCAGAGGAAGGTCATTGTGGCTGCCAGCCACCTAGCTGGCCCAGTGGACAGCACACAGTAGGGCTCAGAATACTCGGCTGAATGAACCAACCAATGGGTGAAGGTCTGACTTGAGCGAGGCCTTTGCTGGAGACCACCGTTGTGAGTTCTGCATATGCCATGCACGCCCTGGGTCCCAGGCATACTCAGCAGGGAGAAGGCTGCTGACCGATTCCAGCAAGAGGTTTGGGACTCACTGCCAGCTGTGGGTTACCTTCTGGGGGAGATTCAGGCACATCGCATGAAACCACATGACTGGGATCGGTTCAAAACCGCACGCGCCAGCCCGCAGATAGGAGACATTTGCTAGGTTAATTTCAAGACACTAGATGCGGGGGCCAGAATGCCTTAGAGCCTGGGTCCCCTCCCTGCTGTCCCCCATACAACCTTATCAGACGCGGTGCAATCTTCTGACCCAAAGGGAGGCTCACCCTTCTCCTGACTTCACTGAACAGTCTTCCCAGGCTCTCTGAAACCACTGAAAAATTTCTCCTTCCCCTCTCTAGGCCTTCTTCCTGAAGCTGGCAGTGGCCTCCCAGCATTTAAAAATGCTTTACAGCCGGATCTCTGTCCATCTCCAGCTGCTCCTCCGTCAGGAGCTGACACTACAACTTTGCTCACACTGTCCCTCCACCGGCGTGCCCTTCCCCGGCCCTGCCCGTTACGGCTCGGCCGGTCCTTCGGGGGCAGCTTGGGCCATCCCTTCTCACTAGACACGCCCGCTTCTCACCTCCTCGAGCGCTAGGACGCAACCACATTTTTGACGCTTCTTTATAGTGTAGGACTTCTAAACCATAAATGTTTTCTAGAGTCTGGGTTGTAAACCTTTGTAGATCAGGAACTCAATCACGTATGGCTTTGTGTACCCTGTGGCCCCTAATAAGGTGTCTCGAATATTGAGCGTATGTAATAAATAGTTGTTGCATAAATTAATATTTAATTACTTCATAAAAGTGCCCCTATTTATCATGGAAATGGCCTTTTCTCTTCCATAGTCACAATACAACAATCCCGTATCTCAGAAGCTCTTGCTGATATTTTTTCGAGCAGTTATTAATAATTTGTCTTAAAATGCTCATTTAAGTGCCCAATGTGAAGATAAGAGGTCTGCTTTCCTGTTGATGCTCATACTCAGCCATAATTATCTGTCACAAGAGGCACGAAGAGGTGTGATGATGAAAGCTCAGAAGGTCGGATGTGCTGCCTCAAACTCCTGAAACTGGGGACAATTATCAGCAGCCTTGAGCGTGGGGTGGGGGTGGGGCGTGATGAATCGTGCGTGAGGCCATTTGTCCTGCATGTCAATGAATTCAGTCTCCCCTCCCCTATCCCACACCCAAACACACACACACCACACATACACACTCCCCACACACCCACACACACACCCACACACACACCACATACACACACGCACCCACCCACACGCCACATACACACACCCCACACATACACCACACACACACGACATACACACATTCCCACACACACATATACCACACACATCCCAGACACACCACATACAAACACCCCCCCCACACACGACATACACACACTCCCACACATACACACATATACCACACACACACCACATATGCACACCCCACACACACCCCACACATACCACACACACATACCACATACACACACCCCACACATACCACACACACATACCACATACACACACCCCACACACACCACACACACACCACATACACACACCCCACACACATCCCACACATACCACACACACATACCACATACACACACCCCACACACACCACACACACACCACATACACACACCCCACACACATCCCACACATCCCACACACACACACCACATACACACACCCCACACACACCCCACACATACCACACACACATACCACATACACACACCCCACACACACCACACACACACCACATACACACACCCCACACACATCCCACACATACCACACACACATACCACATACACACACCCCACACACACCACATACACACACCCCATACATACACCACACACATATGACACACACACATTACCACACATACATACATATACCATACACCCCCCACACACCACACACACCCCACACATACATCACACACATCACACACACATCACATACACACTATATACATACATGAACCCACACATACCACATACACACATTCCCACACATACACACATATACCACACACACAGCACATACACAACCCCCACACACAGCCCACACACACAACACATACACACACACCCCACATACGCATGCACACGCACACGCACATGTGTGCACACACAGCTGCCTCCTCCTTACTGGGAGGGAGCACCACAGATGCCCAGGTCTGGAGATAACTGAGGCCTACTCATTCAAGGACCAGATCTCAAAAACACATGAGGGTCCAGATGGGACTGCCCAGTCTTCCTAAACATGAGATTCTTAACCTAATTCAACCTTTCATTTATTGCTCAGAGTTATTATCATGGACACTATTTACTGTGCAATACAGTCATACAGTGATTTTCTCAAAGCTCCGTGCCTTTTCCACTCAAGTGCTAAAATATTTAGTTTCTATACCTGCTTTTCATAAATTTCCAATCCCACCATGATGGTCAGATTGTCTGTGGTCATTTCATGAGGGCACAGCCGGCAGAAGCACCCCCTGCCCTGTTTGTGAAGACCAGGGAACCGGCTAACCAAGCTGGTCGAGGCTGTGTCTGAGCTACATGCGTATTATTCAGGTAGAGAACTAGCAGTCCTTGCTACATTTATTCTGGAAGCTCTGAGGCCTTTTCCTACTTGCTCCCTAGCGCCCTAGAAAGTTCAAGGTGTAAAGATCCCAGCTCTGATGGAGATGGCAGGTGAGCTCTGTAGCAGTGTGAATATAAGCTCCACATGTGATCAGCAAATTCGTTTCAGCAAATCGACGACATTCATCGTATTAAATTAATGTCACTAATTTGAATTTTATTGGTTTTGTAGTTTTTTATTATATTTCTTAAGTATTTGTTTTGGCTTTATAGTTGTAGATGAGCTTATAGGTATTTAAGTGGCATTACAATATGAAAACCAACACTGGGGATCCGTAAGAATTTTTTTCAGTCCTGCCTTACAAAAGCTTCCTTGGTTTATACCACATGCCCAACACTCAGCCTGCTCCCTGGGGAGGCTTGTCTTTGACTCTGTTCTTGCCTAATGGTTGTTACTTGGGCAAAGTGACTGACAATAAACCTTCATGCCATAGACAGCACAGACGGCCCCCAGGGCAACTAGTTACAAGGCTATAAAGAGGGCACTCAGATCATCCAGAATATACTACTAATTATCTCTTTATTGCCATGAAAAAAACCATATAACTTTTTTAAAAGTTAAACTTCTTATTTTGAGAGGTGCCGGGTGGCTCAGTTGGCTCAAAGTCGGCCTTCGGTTCAGGGTATGATCCCAGGGTCCTGAGACGGAGCCCCACATCCCCACATCGGTCTCCCTGCTCGGCAGGGAGTCTGCTTCTCCCTCTCCCTCTGCCCCTCCCCCCACTCATGTGCGTGCTCTCAAATAAAGAAAGAAAATCTTTAAAAAAACCAAACTCCTTATTTTGAGATAATTATAGATTCATCTGCAGTTCTAAGAAATAATACAGAGAGATCCATGTGTCTGTCACCCAGTGTCCCCAGTGGTAATATCTTGTAAAACTACAGTCCTATCATAGCCAGGACACTGACGCTGACAATGTCAATGACAAAGTACGAATCTTCATCAGAATTCACCAGGTTAACATGCACGTCCTCATTTGTGTTTATTTTGTGTGTATTTAGTTCTATGTGATGTTATCACATGAGTCGTCTCCATCACCACAGTCAAGATCTGGACCAGTCCTGTCACCACAAGGACCCCTGCAGCTACATCTCCCTCCTGTGCGGCACCCATCCCCCAAGCCCCTGGCAACCACTAATCTGTCCTCTGGTCATTTAAAGAATGTTATACAAATGGAATCATACAAGATGCAATGTGTCAGGACTATACTCAGTATAATGGCCTGAGATCCAGCCGAAGCACAGTGTGTCTCAATAGTATGTTCCTTTTTGCTGCTGCGTAACATCCACAGTACAGGCGCAGCCGCTTGTCTGACCATCTACCAGTGGAAGCACATCTGGGTGGTGGCAAGTGTTTGGCTGTGACGAAGAAAGTTACGATGAACATTCATGCGCGGGTTGTTGTGTGAACGTCAATTTTCATTCCTCTGGGATGAAAGCCTAAGAGGGAGGGTGCTGGGTTTTGTAGTAATTGGATGTTTAGTTTTATTTAAAAAAAAAATCTCCTAAACTTTTCCAGAGCACCTGGGCCATTTTGTTCAATATAACATTTTAAAATTCTCATCAAGAACTTATGGACCCCAGTTTGCAAAACATAAATGTAGTGATTGATACAGATAACTAAAAACATCAGCAACGTGTCCTTGAAGATATAAAAAAGGAAGTGGCTAGTTCTGAATGGAAAAAAAAAAAAGCTGTTAATAAAGCGAGGCTGCAGAAACTTTAAATTAAAATTTCAAGACTCCCCAGCCCCCCAATGGTGGAGGCTTGAGTTTTGAGGCAGTGTCCTTTGTCGGAAAAACATTCTAGATGGCCTTTTGGCTATTCAGATGAAAGACAAGTCCCATTTCCTCAGGTCTAGAGGTCCACCCACCCCTAGAAGACCTACAGGCGAAGAGAGAGGAGGGTATCACGCTGTCCAGAGAAGGTGCGTTCCAGCTGGCCATCACCTCTGGAGCTCCGGCTGCAGGGCCCCTCTCTCTGCTACCTCATTTCACAGACCCTGGAAACATCATCATCTATTTCTGTGAAATTTCTAAAAGTAAGGTTTTTTTTTAAAGGATTTTATTTGTTTGAGAGAGAGAGAGAGCAGAGGGAGAAGGAGAAGCAGACTCCCTGCTGAGCTGGAAGCCCGATGTGGGGCTGGATCACAGGACCCTGAGATCATGACCCAAGCTGCAGGCAGATACCTAACCAACTGAGCCATCCAGATGCCCCTAAAAGTAGGATATTTTAACCACCGAGTGAGACCACTGCCCATGTCTACTCCAAACTCTCTATGTCACACTCACCTTCAGGCCAGGTGACAGTGGAATGGCTGTGGCATTTGGGGATCCAACAAAGGACATGAGGGTGGGCATCCATTGAGTTTGGATTTAGCTGATCCATTTATGGGACCTACAGTCACCTCTTGGTGGAGTTAAGTTATTGCTGACTGCCCTGGTACAAGAATGTCCTCTGGGGACAGGGCTACCCCACTCTGGGCAGGGGCCCCTCCCTGGTCACGGAAGCTGAGGGCTCATGGCCATACTGTAACCTGAGCATATGTGGGGATGTCCAGCAACAGAAAGATGTGGGTAGGAGGAGAAACAAAGTTTGAAATGCACAGAGCCAGGAGCTGGAAATTTCCTTTGGAAATTCTGCAGAAAATTCCTTGAATCACCAGGCATATAAAATCGTAAGCAGTGGGTTCAGTTCTCAGCAACCCTAGTCAGAATGGATGTTCTCTCTTGTCAGGAACAGTCTCTATAAATGAAGCTTATACGATTATAAACATACCATACTCTTTTCATAAGCCTGGAAAATACTACCAGCACTGGTGCCGTCTCTGTGGAGTTGTGTGTTTTATGCATCCCAACATGTCAGATTCCATTTTAATAAATCTGACGCATCTTGTCCTGATGACATCGGGGGTTCCAGCCAAAGTACATTTTCATCAGTCATACTAAAGGAAATTATGCTAATCTGAAATTGTGCCAAAGAGAAAGTATGATCTTTCCCTGCTTTCTTTAGAATAAGGTAAGTGATCAAGGCATATGCAGTCCAAAGAATAGGGAAAACATAAAGGTGTGTCAGGCTGTTGATTAATTAAAACGTCAGGCTGTTTTCCTGCATTTTGTGCTACTTAAGGCATTTTCAGCCTTTTACAGTTTGAAGTTTGTTGTGGTTTTTTTCCTCATTCTATATAAATATTTATTTTTGTAACTAATTTGCAGTTGTAACTCTGTAAGCTGACCCCCTCTAAAGAATGTTTCTTTGGGAGACCCAGGGCCATTGTCCGGATGGGCCCTGGCTGTGAACACCCACTGACTACTGCCTGGGTTATTTGGGTGGTTGTTTCCTGGGGTCCACGGTGAAGGTTTAGTTTCTGCCCTACCCCTGCCACTGGAAGAGGCGGTTCTGCAGACCACAGGTTGCTCAGACAGTTCCCCGGGAAGTGCTGGTGTTGCACATTTGTATTCAAATATCTTTGGAGGCCATAAGGGGGAGGGCAGTTTTCCCCCTTAGAGAGTGGACCTTCCCGCTGTCGATCATCCTGGGGCTGGAAATGCAGCTCAGACCAGGCCTTGATGCTGGGTGAGAGAAGGGGGCAGCCAGCTGGGGCAGTGGGGTCAGCTCGCTGAGTAGTGGTGATGGGAGCCAGGGGACAAGCTGGCTTTCCCTGGCAGTGAGTGGTCCTGTGAGGGTCCCTGGGGACAGGCCTGGCTCCGTGGGCCCCAGGAGCCAGCTTATCTTTAGGGCTTGTCAGCTGCTCTCCAGCATGTTCCCCTTTCACTGACCAGTAAGATGGTGGGGCTTACACTAGCAGGTGGCTTCCTCAAATCCTAGTGCCCAGGCTGCCTCCCAACATGTCAAGCCAGGGGTAGGACCCCTGTTGGGTGTGCACCAGGCCCTAAGATTTTTCAAAGCTCCCCAGGTCCATTCCAGTATCCAGCCAAGGTTGAGAGCCACTAAGTTATTAGAATTTGGGTGTTTAAAAGGAAATGTGACCTTGTATGACAGTCGTAGTCCAGTGCTAGGAGGACTTTGCATGACCTATAAATTGTCGTGACTCTACTGAATCGTCTACGAGGGTGGTGGGAAACATGGTAGCTTCCGTAACTGTTCCCACCTTCTTAAGCTTCCAGAAGCTGCCTTCATTGACATCATTTCCCTCCAAACCTGCCAGGCCCACCTCTGTTCTTAAAGCAGTCCCAGTGGGAAGAAGTGATTTGGGTCACCCAGCCTTCCCACAAGCCCTGAGCTAAGGGACCTAGGCTCACCACTGCATTCCCCAAGTCTCGTTCGCTCGATGCCTTTAACACCGCCACAGGGCTCTCATGCATGCCTGCTGGTCCAGCCTCCCCACCCAAGCGCCCCACTCATTTCTGCTCTGGTTCCAACCCAGGAGCACAGTTCAGTAGCTGAGGTCCTACTGCCCCACTCCAGTGGGCCTCCCGATCCCAAGTCCAAGGTCCCATTAGCACTTAGGCAGAGAGCACTAAGTGGCCTCCCTAATTCTCAAGCACTGACCAGCCTGGATTCTGGGTCTCAAAACCCTGGCACCTGTCCTTATCTGAATCACGCCTGAGCCGGCCGTATCATTTGGAAAGAGGCTTCCCATCTTGCATCGCCTACCACGCCTCTGTGACAGCTCAGGGCTCGGGCCAGGGCCAAGCACTTTTCAAGCTGCTCAAGGAATCACTGTGCTTCATCACCAGCTCAGAGCTGTCGCAGGAAGGGCATCAGCACGGGAGACAGGAGACCGGTACCTCAACGCTAGCTTTACCACTGGATTAATTTCCTATTGCTGACATTCACAAAATACCGCAAACTTAAGGACTTAAAACAACAGAGATTTACTATCTTCCAGTTCTGGAAGTCAGAATTTCAATATAAGTCACGCGGGGCTAAAATCAAGGTGTTGGCAGAGCTCTGTTCCCTCTGGAGGTTATAAAGGGCAAATTGGTTTCCTTGCCCTTTTCAGTTTCTAGAAGTTACTTTTACTCCTTGGCTCATGGCTGCATCACTCTGAGCCCTGCTTCTGTTGTCACATCTCCCTCCCTAACTCTGTGCATCTGATTTCCAGCATCTCCGTGAACAATTCTCTTGCAGTCCCATAGCTTTAGGATGGGATGGGTTGGAGGTACAAGCTGGGAAGTCAGCAGAGAGGGTATCTAATGTACCTAGTAGTCTGTATGAGGTCACACAGGGGGTGTCACAGGCAGGGGAGAGACAAGGTATAGCAGCGAGACTTGGGGCTCCCCAACATGTTCATACATGTTAGCGAGCTGATAAGCGGTAGCCAGCATGGGTGACTGAAGAGGAAGGGCGGTGGGACAGAAGAGCAAGAGACAGGGCTACTTGAGAGGCCAGGAGAAGAAAGTGTCTCAGGAAGGTAAGAATAATCAATGTGTCAATGCAACTGATAAGCTGAGGGTCAGCTATTGGGTTGGCCACAAGGAGGTCACTGGAAACAGCACTGTGGGCCATTTTGGTAGAGTGGCAGGTACACAGTCCTGACCAGAGAGAATTCTAGAGAGAACCGAAGACGAGGTAGGGACTGCTACCTTAGACAATTCCATCCCGAAGCTTCTGAAAAGGTAATCAGGGATGATGGGCAGTGTCCCAAGGGGAAACCAGGTCAAAGTGAGGGTTTTTGTAAATGGGAGAAATTACAGCAAAGGTGAATCCAGAAGGTCCAATGGAGGAAAACCGCAAGAGCAAAGGGTCAACCAGAGAAAGGAGAGGGAGCTGTTCACAAATCAAATAGTACAGGCAAGATGCAAATGCATGTGAAGTTCCGAGTCTAATGCAGGACCAACTTCCTCATGAGGGCTGCTTTGTAATAGCAGCTCATATTCTGAGCACAGCCCAAGGTACGTGTTACATCAGTGACATGGAATTGCAGAGGAAAAGAAAATGGGAAACCAAAAAAATCTAGACCGTACCCCGTACTTTCTCAAGGGCACCTCTATAGTCATCTGGCAATCTAAAAGCTGGGACCTTCAAGTCAGCCAATCATTCTGAACGGGCCTATTCAAAAGTGACAAGCAATAGTATTTTTTAACACATTAACTTGGTCAAGTTACCAAATTTTTCAGTTTGTGGGACTGCACATCGGCTCACACAAAAGCAGTCAATGTGTCCGTGTTCTCCCTCACCCCAGGTACAGGGCAGATGCCGTGTTTGCACAAAACACCGTATCAGCAGCATACAAAACTGTTCAGACAGAAAGTAGATTAGCGGCTGCCTAGGCCTGGGGGTAAGAATGGGGTGTGAATACAAATGGGCAAGAGATTTCTTTTTGGGGTGATGGAAATGTTCTAAAATTGGATTGTGTCGTGTATGTACAACTCCTTAAATATACTAAAAACCATTGAATTGGACACTAAACAGGTGAATTTTATGGTATATAAATTATATCTCCTAAAACTGTTTTTTCTAAAAAGAAAGAGAGGTGTCTGGCTGGCTCAGTTGGTAGGCTCTTGAACTCGGGGTTGTAAGTTCGAGCCCCACGTTGGGTTAATTACTTAAAAATAAAATCAAGGGATTACTTAAAAATAAAATCTTTAAAAATAAAAAAAATAAAAGGAGTGAGGGGCGCCTGTGTGGCACAGCGGTTAAGCGTCTGCCTTCGGCTCAGGGCGTGATCCTGGCATTGTGGGATCAAGCCCCACATCAGGCTCCTCTGCTATGAGCCTGCTTCTTCCTCTCCCAATCTCCCTGCTTGTGTTCCCTCTCTTGCTGGCTGTCTCTAGTTCTGTCGAATAAATAAATAAAATCTTTAAAAAAAGAGGAGAGAGAAAACTGTTCTATGAAGACACGGGTCCTTCAGGGGTGGCTAGGAGGGGATACAACCAACCTCCAGCTCACTTCTTATAAGCCAGAGCCTGTCTTCATTGCTATTGGATCCAGAAACACCAAACTCACTTGGCAGAAATCAGGTTGGTAAAAATGAGCAGCAGGAGCTCCTCAAACAGAAGGTCTAACCCCTGGTGTGTTTGTATGGTGGTTGATCTGTAATTACTTGACCAGTAATCCACAAAGATTTTCATCAGCTAATAATGAGATAGAGAAACTGAAGGACTCCATAAAAATCTGCTTTTTGCTCCTTTTCCTGCTTCTATTCTTGTTAGGACCTGTACCCCCACCCCACCCTACACGTGCCTTGTAATGCCAATAGTGTCTGTCCTCCTCGTAAGTGGGACAGGAGTTCCTGGTTTCTCTAGAATAGGTAACATCTAAGGAAGGACCACAGGAAAATGACCAGGAAAATCTATCACAGGCGTATTTCAGAACACCAGAGCTAGACATCTCAGCGCCAAGAACCCGTGGCTCCAAGGAATAACACCTGGGCCTTTGTCTTTGTTCTAACAGGTTCCTGGATGCCGGACAGGACACGAACACCAGGCCACCGTCCTCAGTAAAACCCAGACCCTGAACAAAGATGAGACTCATGCTCTTTTCTTTTCTGTTTCCCTGATGCTTCATCGGTAACTGCTCTCCCTATGTCTTCAATAAACTGCTCTCACTTCCTGCTGGCTCATGTTTGATTTCCATCCTTCCCAAAGCCAAGGGCCCTCCTGGCTGGTTCTGTGACCCCTGATGCAACTTCTGCCAGGATCAGGTAGAGTACGGTGCCTGGGGCTCTTTGATAAGCAGTAGTGGGCTTCAGGGATAAATAGATGGAGTTCACAAGGAAGAACCAAGGCTGTTCTCATCCCACCAATTTGTGGTGCTCACTCTATTCCAACAACACGGAGATTCCCATTTTCTCCCCTAAGTTTGGGTTTGCTTCTGACTGTCAGGAGCTTGAATCTCTGTCCCAATCCCCAGCCCAACAGAGTGATAATAATGCACCCCTTGGATTATGGGTCACCACTCCCAACATTCAGCTCAGCATGGTACCCTCTAGAAACTGCCTAACCTCTCTCTCAACGCTGAACTACTAAAGAGAAGAAGAGAACAAGCCTTGGCTGGCCCTTTCCCTGACGGCCCCAACCCCTTAAATCCCCCACCTAGAGCTGGCTTTAACAGTAGGGGGGGGGCTCAGCAATGGCCTCAGGATATGGTGCGACTTGGCCAGGTGATAGCAGATTGTCTAAGTATTGGAGGTAGGTTTTGTCTCCCTCTGTTTCAGGCTGTAGACCTCCTGAGCTGGGCCCTGTCTCGTCCCCACCCCTCAATCTGCCATCGGCGTCTCTCTCTTACTGTTCTCAGGCTCCTTATATCCTCACTCTCCACCTTGCCCCGATCACTGCAGGTCAGACCACCACCATCCACACAAGCCCTTCTTTCTACTTGATCTGAGCAGTTGAGAACAGAGGCTCAAATCCTGGCTCCCCTTTTCCACTGAGCACCCCGGGCAGGGATTTACCCATCCATGCTTCAGTTTCTTTATCTGTTGTGAGCATTAAATGGGTTAATACCAAGAAAGTGTTTATTAGAGCAGTCCTGCAGTAAATGCGCACTCATTGTTAGCTCTTCCACAGTTAATGAACCATCCCGTTGCAATGCCTTTGGGGGCTCTTCAGGTTTGGGGCACTTTCTAGCTGCCTTTGGTATGGCTGTTTGTGGCCTAGGAGTTACAATTTTACTGCCAGAGATTTTTTTTCTTCTCTTTGGTGCTGTTGCTGAAGTTTGCGCTTGCTGAAACCTCCAACTCTGGATAGCAAACAAGCTTTCTGTAGTAATTTGCACCTATTCCAAGGTAAGCCAAGACCAGAGTAGCCTGGGCCCCAACCAGGAGTGACTGTAGCTTTCCTCATCCCTGTGCTGTCCCCCATTCCTCCTTGGCTCTCCGTCACCGGACAGTGCAGAAAGGAGTTGTGTAACAGGCATCCACATTTGTCACTGCAAAACCCTTGTCTTCTGTAGGGACTCATTTTCCCTTCCCTGTCCTAATTCTCTGACCTTTTAAACCAGAGCTATTATTACTCCTAATTTGCATTGAATGGTCCCTTAGCAACCATCACACATTGAATGGGATATCAACTTGCTTCTGATACTGCTAGATTTACCAAAAACTTAGCTCTTCCAGAGTGTAACTTAAAATGTGACAAACAGAAATGTAAACAGCTTTCACCACATCCACATACATAAATATCCTCCTTTATAGAAGAGCTGCACGGTAGCCAAGTTGACCAGAAGGCCCATTTTGGATGAATCCCATTTTTCCCTTGCCATCAATAAAAGGCAGTCTCATAAATTTATTTACCCTTGAAACATTTTTGGACCCAAAACAGGGCCACTGTTCTTAAGACTTAAAAACACATCTAAGGGGGGGCACCTGGGTGGCACAGCGGTTAAGCGTCTGCCTTCGGCTCAGGGCGTGATCCCGGCGTTTTGGGATCGAGCCCCACATCAGGCTCCTCCGCTATGAGCCTGCTTCTTCCTCTCCCACTCCCTGCTTGTGTTCCCTCTCTCGCTGGCTGTCTCTCTCTCTGTCAAATAAATAAATAAAATCTTTAAAAAAACAAAAACAAAAACACATCTAAGGGGTGCCTGGCTGGCTCAGTCAGTAAAGCAAGCAACTCTTGACCTTGGGGTTGTGAGTTTGAGCCCCATGATGGGAGTACTGCTTGCTTAAAAAAAATTATTTTTAAAACACATATAATATTTAAATAAGACAGATATTTTCATAATACTTTTAAAAATAATACTTTAAAAAGATATTTATTAAGAGTCTACCTTTTCTAGATAAGAGAGATAGTGGTATGCTGATAAACTAGTTCTCTGGAAGAAAAAGAAAGATCTGTTTTGTAGTGCCTGCCTATAGCCATGGTGTAAATACTCCCATCCTGGCTGATTTCAAGCCATCAACATTAACAAGGGGATCACAAAATTCCTGAATACAGTGTTTAACAACCACAAAGGTTCTAGCACACCATTGGAAGGCAGACTAAAAGGGTACATAAAATGCAAGAGGGCAACATAAGCAAAAAGTAGGTGGAAAAGAAGGAATGAAACAAGGATAAGGTATAAAATGGAGCCAGGAATTAGTAAATATAAAAAATGCATACAATAAAGCCTTATAAACAGGTTTAATACTCCCATTTGGCTTTAAGAAACTTCCAGCACAGAGAGAAGCTTACTTAGTTCACAGTGTCCTTAAGATATAAATAAGTCTCATGCTAAGAAGTGCCATTTACTCTTCTTCAAGTAGGTCACATTTCTCCTGAGGGTGCCCGGGAAGCAAAGACTGTGTCACACCATGAATGTCCTCATCAACATCAGGGTGATGGCTTGACCTTGAGATTGCAATTAAGTGAGCAGTTGTGTAGATGCTGGGCCCAGCCAGAGTCCAGGGACCAGCATTCCCGCATTCCCAGTTTAATCCCCAGCAGGTGGAGCTGGGGACGTATTCCATAGCCTTTGAGTAATCTTCCAGACTTTTGCTAAAGACCAGACTGTGGTAAGTCTGGAAGTGTTCTCCCAGAGCCTACCTGAGGGACTTTCTAGAGATCCCAGTCTTCACAACATTCACATGATGGGGTTTCTGCTTCAGGGCCCTGATCAGCAGGCTGGGCCCCAAGAACCAGAGCTTCACATCCCTGTCAGATCAATCCAGAGCTACCCACAATCCTTGGAACCTTGTAGTCTGAATGGTTAACCACTTCTTTGAGGGTGAGCCCTCTAGCTGGTCTGGTTCCCCAGCCCTGACCTGACCTTCCTTAGTCCTCTTCGGCACCTGGTGGCTGCGCTCACAGAACCCCCCGCGCACATCTCCACCGCTGGCTCCATTTGGGTAGAAATTCACATTTATTGGCACAGGTGTGCAGCAACGTTTCCCAGAGCAGGAATCAGTCCTGGTTCACTCAATTGTCTCATACCGTCACCAAAACCACAGTGGAGTCAGCAAATGGCCTTTGTGATTTCTTCATTTCTGCTTTTTTAGGTAGAAATGAAGACAGGTGGGGAGAGGCATTGACAGTAATTACCAAATTACCAAAAAGATGGCAACAACACCTGGAATACACAGCATCTTTCCTGTTATAAAGAGAATCTCAGGCTACCTTGGCCTGGTTTTCCTCACTGAGGACAAAGCCACAAAGTTCGTACTTCACTCCCAGCCCTGGTGAGATGCAGGCACCCTAGCCTCACCCAACAGAGGACAGGCTCTCAGGACATCTGAAGGGTACAGAAATGGCAAAGGTTGTCTCTCGGGGCATGTTCCATTCTCACCCAGCCAGTATTCTCATTCTTCTGCCCTGGATCATTTCACTCACAAACCCAGCGTTGCCTATGCTGTGGCTATGGCCAAGCCAAGCTCTGCAAAGGAACCTGAAAGCCACAGTACTTTTCCAGGAAAAGGCCTCTGACAGACGCCATCGTCCTACAATTAGTCCAGCAATGAAAAACCTGCGGGAGGAAAGGGACGCAGTCACTGTGTGGCTGGGTGTAAGCGTGCGCATGCGTATGGACGCACGTGCTCTCCAGGCATCATCTTTTCCATAAGTTCTGAAAACCCTCTACTAAATGCTTCCTGCAGACCTTAATTATAACTAGATATAGGAAAATACAGGAACTGGGAAAGAAAAGCGTTATTTTCTTAAAAGAAGTAGCATATTCCTTG
Organism: Ailuropoda melanoleuca; assembly: GCF_002007445.2. Taxonomy (NCBI): domain Eukaryota; kingdom Metazoa; phylum Chordata; class Mammalia; order Carnivora; family Ursidae; genus Ailuropoda; species Ailuropoda melanoleuca. The sequence goes on from NC_048231.1 coordinate 69,936,581, forward strand.
GTTAAGCAAGAGGACAAAGTTTCTAGATTGCTTTTTTGGAGCACTCTTCTCAGAAGTATATTCACTCCTTTAAGGATTTTCCTGGTGTCAAGCATTTAGTGGATACATTGAGCCAAGCCCAAGTCTGCTCCCTGGGCGCCTGCCTCTCCTCTGATGCACTAAACTCAGATCTCAAATCAGCTGCCCATTGGTTGATGGGCTCTATAAAACTGCAAGCATCTGGTGGAGAAATGTGACGTATAAGGCATATGATTGCAGGAAGCATTCCACCTACCCCATTCAAGAGGCGTTGCAAGGCAAATGCTTTCTGCAGGCCAACAAAAACATGAGTGTTCTGCTAGAACTTACAAGGCCCGTCAAGGCATAATCTGGCATCATCTGTGGCAAATAAATGCAAATACACAGTTTTATAGTAGCTCTCCTCATGGTGGGTCAAAGTCCTTCCCATGTTCTCTTTTCATTCGCCCTGTTCAATGGAGATGGCAATAGACCTCCCTCTCTGTCTTCAACTCGCTCCCCCTCCCAGTGGACTGTATGGGGTTTGCAGCTACAAGCAGGATCTGATGAGTTTGGCCCAGTCAAAGCACTCCCATTCCCCTGGCTCTGGTGTCTGGTTCAGGGTTGAGCTCCCCTAGTGTGACTCGAGCAGAGTGAAGCACAGGGCCTTCATCCTTCATCGGAGGGCGCTGGCATCCCCCACCCCTGCCAAGGGAAGCCAGTCTCAAGAAAGAGCCAATACAGAGGAGAGTCAAGCAAGGAGAAGCTAAGAGAAATAGAGCCAGAAACACAACCCAGATCAAACCACTCCTGGAGCTCATCAAGCACTTGGGGGACAAATCCCAGTGAATCTCCTCTGATGGTCAAGCCTGTGCATTAAATGGGATTTTCAGTAACCTGTAACCAAAAACATCCTAACCAAAATACCATGTCTTCTGAATTACTAAACAGTTAATAAAATGGAAACTACCAACATCTTGTGTAACAGGCTTTAGAAATCTGGCTTTAGGGGCACCTGGGTAGTGCAGTCGTTAAGCATCTGTCTTCGGCTCAGGGAGTGATCCCGGCATTCTGGGATCGAGTCCCACATCGGGCTCCTCCACTGGGAGCCTGCTCCTTCCTCTCCCACTCCCCTGCTGTGTTCCCTCTCTCCCTGGCTGTCTCTCTGTCAAATAAATAAATAAAATCTTAAAAAAAAAAATCTGGCTTTAATGGGGCACCTGGGTGGCTCAGTTGGTTAAGCGTCCAACTCTTTTTTTTTTTAAATAATTTTTTAAAAGATTTTATTTATTCATTTGACAGAGAGAGAGAAAGAGGCAGGCAGAGGCAGAGGGAGAAGCAGACTCACCGCTGAGCAGGGAGCCCGATGTGGGACTCGATCCCAGGGATCATGTGATCCCTGGGATCACAACCCAAACCAAAGGCAGATGCTTAACCAACTGAGCCACCCAGACACCCCACTATCCAACTCTTGATTTCAGCTCAGGTCATGATCTCAGGGTCATGATTTCAGGGTTGTGAGATCAAGCCCTGCATCTTGATTCTCTCTGTCCCTTTCCCTCTGCACCCCCTGCTTGCATGAACGCATGCTATCAATCAATCAATCAATCAATCAACCAACCCTGGCTTTGAAAAGTACTATACTCAAAAAGACCAAAAACCAACAATAACTGTATATTTTCATGGGGTAATGATACATCCAATAATTCATGTACTGTTTTCTACTTATACACTGCCCTAAGTGGATTTGAGTGAGCTTACAATTTTAAAAACACTATATATTAGGATAATTAAAAGACAAATTAAATATCCAGAGGGAAAAATGGATATATGCAAAAACAGTAATGAAGTATAATCATTATACAGAAACATAACAATTTGGCTCAGAGCATCCTGGCAGCCAAGGTTAAAAAAAAAAAAAAAGCTTAATTTTTACATAATTTTTATTATCTGAAAAAAAATCCCTTTTTGCCAGAAGATATGGCATTTTTAACCCAGAAATATGTAAGTAAGTTCTACTGTGACTGTAGACAATTTGGAAAGTTCAGGCCCCTGAACACTGATATTAACCAAACCACTTTAGCTTATCTGTATTAGACGGTCAAAGCATCAGCATTAATCTAAGTACTATAAGTATTACAATGTTTATATCAGCACTTACAAGAAAATACAGCAAGCTGCAGTGAATTTTTTTTAAAGAAAACACCATGTGACACCAGCCCCACAGGGCTCCAGCCAGAAACAGGAGGGCACAATGAGGGCTTATGCCCTGCAGCCCCTCTGTGCCCAGAGGACAGACAGGTCAGGAAGGCAGAGGAGCAGAGAGATGACAAAGGAGAAGGGAGTCCATGTGGGAGTCCTCAGAGAGGTAGCTAAGCTGTGAGACCCTGATGTATGTGGCAGGAGAGAGAAGATATGCTTCCTACGCTGACACAGGGCTCCACATTCCCATGGAGAAATATGGAAGCACAGAGAAATTATGCTTGCCTTGAAAGAGAAAAGGGAGCTCTGGACACAATTTGGAGTAGGAGACTATGGTTGGGTAACCACAGCTAATTTTTACTGAGCACAATACTCCATGAGATAAAGTACTATTATCCCTATTAGCATGCTAATATCTGACAAGGAAAGCGATGTTTGGCTTTTTGACCAAGATTTCATGGCTCATCAGAGAGGAAGCTAAGGGTCTGATCTGAGGTGGTCACCATGTCCATTCCATCCATCCCCTCTAATGGGAGCTAAGCTGCGGGGGACAGTTCCTTGTGAACCATGAAAGCCCCTCCAGCTCACTTGCACCCTTCCGCATTCCCACGCTGTCCCACTCTACCCTCGACCCCAAGTATGAGGCAGTGAAGAGCCCTGGGTAGCCTGCCATCAATGGGCCAAGGGAGCCAGAGGAGAAATGCTCCAGGAGCAACGCGGCAGGAGGCCCAGCGACGGCAGTTGGAGGCTTCTGTATGCCTCCTGCAGGTCCTGACCGAGAGACAGCCTCCACTCACACTCTCCTTGTCTCCTCCCTGCCTCACTGTCCCCTCTCCTGGAATCAGCTCCCAACAAACTGCCTGCAGCAAAGCCCTTGTCGCAGGCTCTGCTCAAACGCAAACTTAGCCAAGAAAAGGCAGCAGCGTAGAGGACATCACAGCTCAGAAGGGACAGCTCAGCAGATTCTGAGACGCTTTGGACTTTTAGTGTGAAATCATTGACCACTGCCCGGCTCTGAGGAAAGAGGTGTGGAGGAGGAAGAGGTGTTTAGGGAAGGATCGGCTCCGTGGCCAAAGACAACAGCTTTCAATGACCGAATAATACGTCGGGCTGAATGATACATTTTCTGAAGGTTGACTTGCCCGTTTCAAAGTGAGTCATGACAGGCACAATCAAACCACACAGTTGTTGGACCACATGAGGAATTCTCAGACAAATGCGCTACAAAGTACTCTTTCTCTTGGGCAGTTGTACAGGGCTGATGAAACGTGTCTCGCAATGGTGCTTGCCAGTTTCCTTCTAAGTGGAGCACATGCGCCTGGTTTGAAGAGTAAAAAAAAGGACATGTTGACTCCTTTTGCATATCCTAGTGCTACAGGCATCCGTTGGAAGGAAGGAAGGAAGGAAGGAAGGAAGGAAGGAAGGAAGGAAGGAAGGAAGGAAGGAAGGAAGGAAGGAAGGGAAGGAGAAAGAAAGAAAGAAAGAAAGAAAGAAAGAAAGAAAGAAAGAAAGAAAGAAAAGAAAGAAAAAGAAAGAAAGAAAGAAAAAGAAAGAAAGAAAGAAAGAAAGAAGAAAGAAAGAAAGAAAGAAAGAAAGAAAGAAAGAAAGAAAGAAAGAAACCTAATCTTCTTCAAGCTCTCAATTTTTACCAGCTGTTTGCAAAGCGTGAGCCATTGCGCTGAGAAAGAGTCCTTTCATGATTGCATTGTATCTATGCAACTGAATCCAATGGTCACTACAGCCAGGGGTTTGCCTGAGGGCAGCAAACGGATCTACTGCTAGACAAGGCGGTGAGCAAGGCAAGAGGCCAAGGTTAGATTTTTTTCCTACCATCGCTCTTACCTCAACATTTCAAGACATTATTCAGAAAATAAAATGCTATTAAAGAATCTCATTTCAGGAGACATTTCACAAGAAAGTTCTCCAGCAAGGGAAGGCTAATTTCTTCAGACACAGAGAGCAAGCTGCTTCCACGGATGCTGCGCTTCTGAGCTGCTCAGAGAAAGATGACATCCAGACCTGGGACCCAGAGCCCTGAGGAGGGGGCAGTGGATGGATGGTGGGTGCTGAGGTGTCTAAGCTTGGACAGAGGCCTGCTGTGACTGGAACTCCGATCTCTAGGAGGAGGCACTGGGTAGCTGGGGCTGCAGTCTCTCAGAGGAGTATGGTGAATCTGGCTTCACAAGTGTTGGAAAAACTACAAACAGGATCAGATAGGATCCAGCTGCCCCCTGGGAGGAACCGTCACCACCAGAGTGGGAACCATTATTTAAGTGATAGTCACAGGAACCTACAAATTGGGAGAAGGGGGCCAGAGAAAGTCCCCTCCCCCTGCAGCCTCAGGTTCTATCGAGCGCCCCCTACTGGCAGAGCCTAACTAGGTGGGGGGCAGGGGGAAACAGGAGGGTTTGCCAAGTCCCAGCCCAGCCACGCAGAACAGAGAACGGATGGGTTTGCAACGAAGAGACAACAGCGTAATGACTGGTGCAGCACTCACCAAGGCTTTCAGCCTCAGAATACGAAAGCTGTGATTTTCGAATGTTTCCTCTGCTTGGAATTCAGTGAAAAGGTAAAATACCAAGGAAGCTAGAGAGGAACTGTAGTCTCCTGTTATGTTGGCGAAAGTGCGCTCAGCTCAGAAGGTGGGCTTCGGATAAAACCTGAAGACAGTGAGGGAGGCAGCTCCTGCATATTTGAGCAAGCTCCCCATCAGCGAGGCGGGCGGGAGGGGGGTGTTGGCTGAAGAACAGCATTGTGCTGGAGATGCATAAACAGTGGACAACACTTGGGATGCCACTGGAAAATCAAAGGACAAGGATGGGCAGAGAAAAAGGAAAAAAGTGGAGTTTTCCTGGCATTTAAGAAAGCATTGTGCGTTGTGGGAAAAGATTGCTTCTGCTTGGAACTCATTAATTTTGAAGAAAGCAGCCTCATTCTCCTGCCTCCAGGTCTGCAGACCCACATTCTCCTCTGTACTTCTGGAAAGTACCTGGAAAGCAGGCCAATACTGGGAACTTGTGCGAGGCCACATGCGGTCCTCCCGGGCCATTAACCACTGGGGGGCTCTCCCCCCATCCCTCCAAAACAAAATAGTCCATTCAGTTGAGTAAGGTCAAACCATCTGTTATGTTTTTGGAATGATTTCTGTTCAGAGATATAGGACATGTGGATGTAAGGGGATGGCATTTATTAATATAGAATAACCCGTGTTCAAAGTCCCAGGATAGTGAGCATGTTGCTGGCAATTGAGAAAAGGAAATCAGCAAATCCTAAGGAAATGACCTCTGTGAGATTTGCACTCACAGCCAACGCCTGAGAGGGCGAGGACCTTTTGAAGACCTCAGGATAGAAACCTCGGCCCCTCCATGGAGGAGGAGGACCTCCCTCCACTTCTGGGCCTTCTTTCCAGGCCTGATGGCTGCATCAGTCCTGCCTGGCCCCCAGTCACATGAGGGCATCGTGGCCCCTGGCCCGGGTACCTTGCAAGGCCTTTTCCTATTAAATGATGATAGAGATGACACTGAGGTTTATTTTTTTATTTTTTATTTTTTTAAAGATTTTATTTATTTATTTATTTGACATAAAGAGAGACAGCCAGCGAGAGAGGGAACACAAGCAGGGAGTGGGAGAGGAAGAAGAAGGCTCCCAGAGGAGGAGTCTGATGTGGGGCTCAATCCCAGGACCCTGGGAGCACGCCCTGAGCCGAAGACAGACGCTTAACGACTGAGCCACCCAGGTGCCCCTGACACTGAGGTTTAGAACAGGAAAATATGACAAAATTATGCAATAAAAGTATAAAAATGCCCTGAGGGTAAATGCATGACGCACCTTCTAAAAAGTCCCTACAGCTTTAAATGCCTATGATTACGGCTCTGAACCCTGTTGTTTGTTTTTGTCACGTTTAACTTTGGCTACCTGCTTCTGTGCAGAGTGGATGTTTTTCAAGTTCAAAGTGAAAAGTATGCCTTTTATCTTTCTTATAAGGCTTTTCTAATCTTCACCTGGCATTCATGTGCTTTTGGCAACAGACGTTTCTATCCCTTCCTTACTGTTCCACTGCGACTCAATCCTACTAAGAAAATTTTAATGCTTTGTGGGTGCTTTAATTAGCTTTGGGGGGAAAAAGTAATTATAATGTGGTAATAGTCCTTTAAGAAGTCAGCTACCTCTAGGATATCTGTCCTCCTCTGAGGCTACTGACAAAGAACCAAAGAACTTAGAGGTCTTTGGTGATGAAGTCCCCCCAAACGGTATGTGAGACTTTTGTGCATATAACCTGTGCTTTTGTGAGAGAAGTTGTCAACTGTTTTCTCCAGATACTCATATAATTTGTTGACTTCAAAAAGTTTGGAAATCCTGAACCTGTCTAAAATCTGTTATATGAATGAATGGAAGAAAATTGATAAGTAAAATGGTTTTTGTTGTCCACTCAATTTCTTTTCCCCATCCCCCCCATTCACCTTGCATCTCAACTCCCCCCCCCCACACACACACACTTAGTTCCTTTAATCATTAATAGCTGGTCATGATTTTTTTCTGAGCTCTGGCTTTGGGCTTCAGCCAGTTCCTTTCGAACCACACACAAGGCAATGGTTAGTGTGTAGAATTCACCTTCTCTGGGAGGAATATTCTGGGGAGTAATTGGCTTCATCTAACACAATCTCCTGACCCCTCAAGCTGGGGGTGGGAGGGAGTTCTGAGGAAGGGACAGCGACTCCTACTTCAAGTTGCAGAGAGAGGGAACAGCAGAGAGAAGCCAAGCGAAGTGGGTAAAGGAACGTAGAAAGCAAGGGGCTCCCACCTGCCGGGTACCGCTCCTCCATGCCCAGGCTGAACTTCCTGACCCCAGCCCCTACCCAAGGGCCGGCCTGAATGCCTGACATTTATGCGCGTGCACACACACCCATCGCCACCACCACCACCTGAGGCCCACCAGCTCTTGCAGATGCTTTTATTCAGTTAGCCAACCCTTTGGAGGCCTAATTATGCACCAAGCACCATAGGCATTGAGGAGCAAAGTGTAGTAAGTTTAGAGTCTAAAAGGTTGGCAAACAGAGCCGCGCGGACGTTCTGGCGCAGCTCTGCAAGTGGACGCACAGATGGGTGGGGGCGGGGCATCACTGGTGGGCATCACTGTCCTATTGTGGGGACGGCAGCTGCCCAGAGGGCGGAACCCTGCACCCTGCCCACCATAAATCTGGTGCCTGCACTGGCTGCTTTGTTCTGCTGTGTCCTACTCTAGCCTGTAAAAGGCTACTACATTTAAACCTAGTAGACACGTGGGCAAAGATATAAATGACCAACACACATGCCTAGAAAAAGATGCCCCGTGCCACTGGTTGTAAAAACAATGCAAATTAAAACAATACTGACAGAGGGGGCCTGGGTGGCTCAGCCGTTTCAGTATTTGCCTTCAGCTCAGGTCATGATCTCGGTGTCCTGAGATTGAGCCCACATTGGACTCCCTGGCGGGGAGTCTGCTTCTCCCTCTCCCTCTGCCCCTCCCCCCTGCAAGTGTGCTCTCTCTCGCTCTCACTCTCTCTCTCTCTCTCTCAAATAAAACCTTAAAAAAAAACAATACTAACAGATGGGTAAACATTTTAAAGACTGCTAACACCAGCACTGATGAGAATGCAGGGAAATGCATACCTCTTACCGTGCTGGTGGGAGTATGAATCATTACAATTTTCGGGAAAATAATTTGGCAATACCCATTAAAATTACCAATACATATCACCTTGGATCCAGGAGTCCCACTTTAGGAGATTTCTCCTACAGGAATAAAAACACCATCATTGTTAAAAACAGAAAAGGAAAATAAGTATGGAAACACCCTAAATACCCACAATTAAGGAGCAACTGACAAAATTATGGTATCTGTACCAAGAAATATTGTACAGCCATGAAAAAGAATAAGTTATATTTATACATATTTGCCTAGGAATATGTCAGTGATGTATTATATAGAGGGAGTATATTTAAAAGAAAATTATGGGGGCGACTGGCTGGCTCAGTCAATAGAACATGTGAGTCTTGATCTCAGAGCATGAGCTTGAGCCCCACGCTGGGTGTAGAGATTACTAAAAAAAAAAAAAGTTATGGATAAATACGTAAAGAATCTTATTTTTAGGCAAAATATAAAGAAAAAATGAGCATTTGAGCAAAGAAAGATATAGAAGGTTACAAATCAAACTATTCAGGTTAGTTGCCTCAAAGAGTTCAATCAGAGGGAAAGAGAAGGTTATTGCACTTTTCTTAATTCATCTTTGCTTTGTTAGACTTGCCATAATGGGCATGATTTTTTTTTTCAGTAATTAGAAAAAATCAAGTCAGGAAAAGGAGAAGACAAGTCACAAACTGGGAGAAAATATTTGCCAAAAATATATCTGATACAAGAGTGTTAGAAGGAACTCTTAGGGGCGCCTGGGTGGCTCGGTCGGTTAAGCGTCTGCCTTTGGCTCAGGTCATGATCCCAGGGTCCTGGAATTGAGCCCTGAGTTGGGCTCCCTGCTCAGCAGCAGGGATTCTGCTTTTCTCTCTCCCTCTGACCCTGCACCCACCCACTCTTGCTCTCTCTCTCAAGTAAATAAATAAAATTTAAAAAAAGGAACTCTTAAAACTTAACAATAAGAAAACTAAAAACCTGATTAAAAAAATAAGCAAAAGATCTGAACAGACACCTCACCGAAAAAGATATAAAAATGGCAAATAAGCATACAAAAAGATGTTCAACATCATATGTCAATAGGGAATTGCAAATTAAAACAAAAATGAGATACTGCTACATCCTTATTAGAATGACCAAAATCCAAAATACTGACAATACCAAATGGTGGTGAGGATGTGGAGCAACAGGAACTCTCTTTCGCTGCTGGTGGGAATGCAAAATGGTATGGCTACTTTGGAAGACAGTTTGCCAGTTTCTTACAAAACTAAATATACTCTTACCATATGATCTAGCAATCACACTCCTTGATATTTTCCCAAATGAGCTGAAAACTTATGCCCACATAAAAATCTACATGGGGATGTTTATAGCAGCTTTATTCATAATTGCCTAAACTTGGAAGCAGCCAAGATGTCCTTCAGTAGATGAATGAATGCATGAACTGTGGTATATCCCCACAATGGAATATTATTTAACACAAAAGAGAAATGAACTATCGAGCCATGAAGTAACCTGGAGGAAACTTATATGCACATTACTAAGTGAAAGAAGCCAAATTGAAAAGGCTGTATACTGAATGATTCCAGCTATAGAACATTCTGGAAAAGGCAAAACTATGAAGAGAGTAAAATGATCAGTGATGGCCAGGGGTGGGGTGCAGAAGGAATGAAGAGGTGGAGTGCAGAGGATTTTTAGGGCAGTAAAACTACTCTGATACTATAATGGTGGGTACATATCATCACACTTGTCAAAACCCATAGAGTATACAACACCAAGGATGAACTCTAATGTAAACTGTAAATTTTGGATGATAATGATGTGTCAATGTAGGTTGATGGATTATAACAAATGTCCCACTCTCTGATAGGGATGTTGATAGCGGGGAGGCTGGGCATGTGCAGATGCAGGGGTTAGTTGGGAAATCTCTGTACTTTCTGCTTGGTTTTGCTGTAAATCTCAAACTGCTCTAAAAAATAAAGTCTATTAAAAATTGGTTTAATAATTCTGAAAAATTCTAGTAAAGTGTTTAGTTTTAGATACAGCCTATTTGGTAATGATCACCACGTGGGATTGGTTTGATCTTGGTCCTGCCATCCAAGGGGATGCTTTGGAGCTGTTAAAAAGAATAAAATGGCATGTAGACGCTGCAATGGAAATACATTCCAGGCCTAGAGATATGTAAAGAAAAGATGCCATGGGGGCGCCTGGGTGGCACAGCGGTTGGGCATCTGCCTTCAGCTCAGGGCGTGACCCCGGCATTATGGGATTGAGCCCCACATCAGGCTCCTCCACTATGAGCCTGCTTCTTCCTCTCCCACTCCCTCGGCTTGTGTTCCCTCTCTCGCTGGCTGTCTCTATCTCTGTCAAATAAATAAATAAAATCTTAAAAAAAAAAGAAAAGAAAAGAAAAGAAAAGATGCCATAACAACAAATACAGTATGATACCATTTGTGTTGAAATAGAAGCAAATCTTGTGAGTACATGTTTGTTAATGTACAGAAAATTGCTACGTGGAGGATAATAGACTCTTAGCAGTGGCTGCCTACCTCTGGGGGATGGGAGGGAGGTCTCATACCCTCCTGTCTTGTCTGAACTTGATAAGAGTAGATTGGTTTATAAATAAGTAAAAACTCATTGTTTTAGGAAAAGCATCCTGCCCTTGCCTCCTATCGAGAGATTCACTGAGATGTGAGTGTATACTCTGACCAGCGGTTATAAAGCCCATGTCGTACTCAAGCTCACACAATCAATCATCATTATCTACATATGGCACCCCCTGGCCCTCCAGTGTTACAAAAGGAAATATCGCAACCAAGTTAGGGTGTATCCAACTTAAAGAATTATAGGGATGCCTACATTTACATAGTGCTTTACAGTCTAGGAAGGGCAAAAGGTCCCCTTTGAGGATTCGTCTTTACAGAAGTAATATATAATGCACACAGTAATTTTAAAGGTACATCATAAACAGAATGGCAAACCTGTCCTCACTATAAACACATACCAAAAAAAATCAAGTAAATGCATCAACAAAGTGTATCATCCCTAGTCCGAGCTATGCAATAAGCGATTATGAGAGAGTCCACTTTACAAAAATTTTTAAACCCTCTCTGCACGGAAGCTTATATGTACACATAAGGCACAGCCTAGAGCAAATAGAAAGTGTGTCTTCAAAAGCACCCAGATGTCCCTAGTTTTTCTCTTCAGTTGCCTCTGTCCCAGGGGAGCAGTGTAAGTCCCACCCAAAAGCTGCGGTGGGGGACCATGTGACACAGAATGCGAAGGGACACCTCATGCTTTCTACCTCCTCATTCACCCCAGACAGAGCAAAACCAGGGGTATATGGTGCACAAAGACTTCTGATTATCTTTAAGTATATTATCAGATAATGTTCCTCTTGATTCATGATTTTGAAAAAAGTTTTGCCGTGTTTTAAAGGAAGTTGTTAAATGTAGTAACAGGGTTGAAAATAAACTTTTCAGTGGGGAAAAAAATTCTCATTTTATGACAGACATCTATGAGAAAGTATCACTTGATGGATAGCTGACTTTTCAATCATGAATTTCACAAAGGGAGCACGTAGCTGCTGTGTAAGTTACAATAAAACATGAATAGTCATGGCCACCGTTTACTGACCACACACCATGTGTTTACAGGCACTCCAGCCTTAATCTTCACAATAATGTTATGAAGTGGGTATCCTTAGTCCCACTTTGCAGATGAGAAAACTGAGGCAAAAAGTGATCAAGCCTGCTCAAGGTCATGTAGCCAGGAAGGCATGTAGCCAGAACTGGATTCAGTGTCTTCAGAGCTCAAGGACCACGTCCCTCTCCTGCGAGGGCTGACTAGGAAAGGAATAAGAAGTAAGGGATAGCAGCGAATCCACACCACAGCAATGGCCTCGCCACGGGCCGGTTGCAAACCGATATGGTCCAATCGGGGTTCCACTCTGAGAACAAGAGCTGGGTGACCTGACAGCAGCAGGGAGCTGGGTGTTCACAGTGCGCCCAGAGAGGGTTCAGGGGCCACTGGAGATGATGCAGGCACAGAAGCTGCAGAGCAGAGAAGGGCTGACGCTGAACCCAGGAGCTCAGCAGCCTATGCGGGTGACCCAATCCCATCAATGCCAAGCGTGTGGGTAACCATCCCAGAGGGCTTGCTGTGATGTTGTACAAATCTCTACCATGGCCAGTGCAGCCAAAGATACCATTAATGAACCTCACTTCTTGGACATCCTGGCGTTTGGAAAAAGGGGGCCGATTGATCATGTTTCAGCCCAATTCAGCAACGACTTATTATCCTGGACAATTCTACAAGTTGGCAGGGCTTACCTGGGTGGTTCTTATATTCCATATGGTGCCTACTGGTGCTCAGCTGGGGCTGGCACATCCAAGATGGCTTCAAGCACATGACTGCTACCTCAAGTGAGGTAGCTGGATTAGCTGGGGACTGGCTAGACTTTTCCTCACATGGTTGTTCATTATTCAGTAGTCTCCGGCAAGCCTCTTTACATATCAGCTAGATCCCAAGAGGGCAAAAACAGAAGTAGTAAGACCTGGAAAGGCCTTCCAATGCATTCTATTAGTCAAAGCAAGTCACAGGGCCAGTCCCAACTCAAGAAGAAGTGAAATAAATTCCACTCCTTGATGGGAATAGTGAGCTAAGCAAGAATTACTGGCAGCTATCTTTGTAGACAATCTACCACAAAACCTTAAGTGGAAGCTGTTAAATCTTACTTAGCCACCAGGTGCCCTTCTGCCTTTCTCCCTTTTCTCCAGTTCCTGTCTAGAATGTGGGTGTGATGACTGGAACCTCAGCAGTCATCTTGCAACCATGAGGTTACCTGGAAGATGGAAACTACACACTGAGGATAGCAGAAAGAAAGCGAGAAGGAGATTAGGTTCTAGGTGAGACAGAGGAGCTGCTATACCAGCCAAGGACAGCCTCTACTTCCAGAGCATCTACACATTAAAAAATAATAAAAATAAATAAATACAGATCTTACTTAGACAATAGTTATTTTTTTCCAGTGGACACAGGCTCAAATGAGAATAACTAACAGAAGGAATTGCATAGCCCACACTCATTTCCTGTTTTTAAAAAAGTAACTAATAGTACATATTCTGATTGTTAAGTTCCATTAGAGCCATATAAGATATACTAAAGCAAGATTTAAAGTAACAATTTAGTGACAAGTACCTTGCCTCTAAGGTATTAGGAGGCAGTCCCTGGGAGCTTATGAGAAAGTGCTAAGAGGCTCCTCATATAAACACTGCCTAAGAAAAATACTTTTAATGTCTTTCAGCCAAAACTAAGCCTGAGTGCCTGTTCTGAACGTCTTACCATTTAGGAAGAAATAGTATGCAAAGTTCAAATAGTATCACCACATCCTCCATCCCCTCATTTCTCATTTCCCATTCAATCAACAAACCCTTTCCAATAATTGAGGCTTTATCTGACTCATGGATATATGTAACCTGCCTTTTCTCTCCCCTTTCAAATTTTTTTAAAACATCAAATAGGCAAGTTTTATAACACAAGAACAGGATTAAAAAAAAAAAAAAGATGTACCTAGGAAGGCTCTGGGACTGATAAACTGAAAAGTGGGAAGGCCATTTAGGTATTACAGGCCTGATGGGCACACAGATGTAACTCTGCAGTGACAATCATCCCCTCAGCCCTCAAATAGGACAGCAAAGGAAATGGCAGCATCCAAGCATAATACCAGTCTTTTGCAAAGCAGCTGAACTTGGCTATGTTATTATTTCACTCGTTTTCATGTAGAGTTTAGCAAATGTTTTATTTGACTTTAGTATATATTTCAAAGTATTAGAATATTTTATATTCTCATCTATTTTAAACTAGTAGTTAGCTATCTAAAACAAAGGGACACATTCTTGAAATACATTTAAATATAACGTTCTGCTGCCATAGACAACTGAGCCCTAGAATAATAATTTGTTGTGCTGTTTTGTAACACTTTGATCCGAAAGTCTAATTATTTACACTAAATGCTCTTCTAGAGATTCCTCTTTGAATGTTCCTCAAGGTATAGAAAAACATAGCACCTTGCAATTTATCTACTAACCCAATTACATGTTTATACCTTATCATTTGACAATCTGTCAAAGGAAAACTTGTTGCCTACATGTTGCATCCGTTTCTACACCTCCTCTGGTAACTTTAAAATCCCAGCGGAAACCAATGTATTCTTCACCAGAGACCGCCTCTGACTCCAGTGACCTGTTCAGGGTCATGTCCCCACCCACGCGGCAACCCACACAGCTCTCCTGCTGCTCACCTGCGCGCCCCACCGAGCTAGGGGACCCACTAGGCTGTTTCCAGGCAGTGTTTTGTTTGTTTTGCTTTGCTTTTACTTCCTGTATCTTTGCTTCTTATCTTTCTGTTATCTGCTTTCTGCTTCCAATCTCTCTCACTGCCTCAGCATGCGCTGACTTTCAATCTTAAAACACCCCTAAAGTGGTGGCCGTGTCTTCCCGTCCGCAGCTCATGCTTTACCCACGCAGTTACTCAAAACTCAGGGGCACAGACCCAGGCTGTACCATCGTTTACAAAAGAAGCACTTTGGCCAAGGTCCTCAAGAGAATGATTAACGCTCAGCACTAATACAATAAGCACTCAGCCGCCTCTCCCATACACATCATCTCATTTGCCTGATTTGTTTTTAAGGCTAAAATACCCTGAACCCACTTAGTAGGAGGTCCTTTCAGATCTCCTGACCCCAGCCCTGGGAGCCGCAACTGTGCCCAGGCCCGGAGCCTGAATCACCAGCCGGCTGCGTTCGCCACTTCAACCCATTTTGCCCGCTAACTGATCGAGTCCCAGCACCGGGCTCTGACGGAGACGCTGGAGTGGTGGACTCGGGCTCACCTGGATCCGCCGCGGAGCCGGGCGCCGACTCACCTGCTCCTTCGCGGACTCACCTGGATCACTCTCAGACCCGGGCGCGGGCTCACCGGCTCACCGCGGGCTCACCTGCTCACCGCGGAGCCGCACGGCCGCACCTGGGTTCGCGTCCTGCTCGCGCTGCTGCGGCCGCTCTGGAGGCGGCTCTGCGCTGCTGCAGCCCCGCCCGCCGGGTCGGCAGGGAGGTCCAGCCAATTTATCCGTGTGCCTCGAAAGAGACGGCTGCTGGGAGTAGGTACACCCTATTTCGCGGGGTCTTGGCGTTCTCAGGGACCCCTCGAAGCCAGTTCCCTCCGAACACTGACCGAGACCTCCCCGGCGCTCTTCCCTTTTCCTTTGGTTAGGGAATTAGCGGAGGGGCGCGGGGATCCATCGGAAACAGAAAACTAATTTTTTCCCCCTGCTGGTGATTGTGGGGAACTGCAGGTGATGGAACAAACCTGCTACCGAGCTTCCTTCCCTCCCGACTGCTAAGGTTGGGGTCCTTCCCACCTTCCACCCCATCAAAAGTCAGAAAAGTTGCCTTTTATTCATTTTTTAAAGTGCCATATTAAGAGGAGGCAACTCCGTTTTAGCCCTCAGATTACTGAGGAGGAGAAACATTAAGACATGGCACAAACTAAATTTTAACAATTTATTTCCAAGGAAAATTGCAAACGTAGAAGGAGGCAGAAGAGTATAGTGAGGTCCCAGCTTTTGGTAATGGTGGACTAATCTTCCTGCAGATGACGATGATAAAAGTTGAGCAAAACTTTTAAAAGCAGCATTTGAAGGCCTTGGAGAATGACCAAAAGAAAGCAGAAACTGAATAGGAGAGCAACCTTGAAAGATGAACAGAAATTGTTGAGATTTGTGAGTTGGCAGCTTTTTACCCGAGGGCAGGCCCCCAAGACAGGGGCTGCTCCAACTGCAGAGAGCTACAGCCTACTGACTGGGCGGGGACAAAAAGAGTTTGAGGCCAGTAGAATTGGAAAGTTAGAGGAGTAATCCAGGGAGGAATCCGTGCAAAGGATGAACCCCTAAATATTGCTCTATGGTTTTCCATTGAATTACCATAATGAATTACCACAAGGTTAGTGGCTTAAAACAACACAGATTTATAATCTTACTTCTGGAGGTCAGAGGTCCTGAACAGCTCTCACCAGGCCAAACATAACAGGACACAACCTGTCCCTCTGCAGAGGCTGGAGGGGGGAATGCATTTTCTGCTCACTCAGCTTGTTGACAGAATTTAGTTCCTTGAGGTCTATGACTGAGTGTCCTGCCTTCTTGCTGGTTGTCAGCTGAGCATCATTCCCAGCTCCCACCGGGCACTGCTGCATTCCATGACTTGAGGCTTCCTTCCTCCATCTCCAAAGGCCACAACTTTGGGTTGAGTCCCTTTCATGCTTCAAATCTGTCCTCTTTGTCTTCTGTCTCATCTCTCTGACCCACCTGGAAAAGGTTCCCTGCTTTTAAAAATCATGTGATTAGACTGGGCCCACCCAGATTATCCAGAATAGCCTCCCCATTTTAGGGTCAGTAACCTTCATCACATGTGCAAAATCCCTCTCGTCATGTACAACAACATATTCACATGTCTGGTGATTAGGACATGGACAATTTCAGGGGGCCATTATGCTGCCTACCAGAGTCTGTCCTCTGCCTCAAAGATGTCACATCCTAATATCAATAATTATCTTAAATACACTAGGTGTGCCAATTCAGTGACAGAGATTGTCAGACTGGATTAAAAACAAAACAAAACTTTAAAAAAAGACCCAATTGCATGCTATACACCAAAAAAAAAAAAAATGCACTTTGAGTACAAGGACACAAAAAGGTTGAAAGTAAAAGGATAGGGGTACCTGGGTGGCTCAGTCAGCTAAGCGTCTGCCTTCGGCTCAGGTCATGATCTCAGGGTCCTGGAATCGAGCCCCCTATCGGGCTCCCTGCTCAGTGGGGAGCCTGCTTCTCTCTCTCCCTCTGTCCCCCACTCATGCTCTTGCACACACATTCTCTCTCTCTCTCAAATAAATAAATAATGAAAGAATAATAAGTAAAAGGAAAAAAGAAAGTAAAAGGAAAGAGCTACACCAGACAGAGAGGAAGAATAAGAAATCTGAAGTAACCAGCAAACATATGAAAAGATGCTCAACATCACTAATCATAAGAGAAATGCAAAACAAAACCACAGTGAGATATCATCTCATATCCATGAAGACAGTCACTACTGAACAAACAAACAGGTCAAGCAGCAACAACTGTCGGTGAGGAGGAGGAGAAATCGGAATGCTCATGTGCTGGCGGCAGGACTATGAAGTGGTACAACCACAATGGAAAACAGTATGAAGGTGCCTCAAAAAACTAAAAATAGAATTACCATAGAGTCCAACAATCCCACTCCTAGGTATTTATCTAAAAGAATTTAAAGCAGGATCTCAAAAAAAACTTTGCAGTATTCAAAGTAGCCAAGAAGTGGAAGCAAACCAAATGTCTGTTGACAGATGAATAGATAAAGAAAGTCTGGTATATACACACAAGGGAGTATTATGCTCCCTTTAAAATGAACGAAATCCTGTCACCTGCTACAACAGGGATGAACCTCAAGGACATTAGGCTAATTGAAATCAGCCAGTCACAAAAGGACAAAGTCAGTATGATTTCACTAATATGAAGTATCTAAAGTAGTCAAAATGATAGAAATAGAACATAGAAAAGTGGTTTCCAAGAGCTGGGGAGAGTAAGGAGGGTAAACTAGCGTTGAAGGGTAAGGAGTCTCAGTTTAACAATATGAAACAGTTCTAAAGGTCTGTAGCGCAACAGCGTGGGGATACTTGACACTACCAAACTGGACATTTAAAAATGGTTAAGATGGTGAATTTAATGTTATGTGTTTTATACCTCAATGAAAAAAAAGGAATCTGAAGTGACTATATTAATATCTGACAAAATAGACTTTCAGGCAGAGCATTATTAGAGATAAAGTGGGAAATGTCAAAATGATAAAGGGGTCAATGCATCAGAAAAACATGACAATGAAAGTATTTATGCACCTAATATCAGAGCTTCAAAATATCTTAAGAAAAACTAACAGAACTAAGGGGAGAAATAAGCAAGCCCAAAATCATCATGAAAGAATTTAGGACCCTGCTCTTGATAATATATAGAACAAGTAAACACAGAAAAATCAATAAAATATCTAAAAAACACTACAGCTCAGGGATTGGTGAACTGTGGTCTATGGGCCAAATCCCATGAATAAAGTTCTACTGGGAAACAGCCACACTCACTTGCTTCTGTATTGTGGGTGGTTATCTGTATGTGGCTGCTTTCACAGAACTGAGTACATACAACAGAGACCACATGCTTTGCAAAGCCTCAAATACTTACTACCAAACCCTTTGTGGGAAAAGTCTGCAAACTCTACAAGAGTTTGACTGACTGTTTGGTAGAGCTATTGTACAATAGCTGCTTTGAAGTCTTTGTTTGTCAGATAATTCCAACATCTGTGTCAATTTTGCTGTTGATGTCTGTTGATTCGTTTTTTTCCCATGTGAGTTGAGATTTTCTTGTTTTTTCATAGGCCAAGTAATTATAGATTGTCTCCTGGAAATTTTGAATATTAATTTTCTAAGTCCTATGGGGAATGTACTTATTTTTGTTTTAGGCGATAGACCTGCTTAGGTTCACACTACAAGTTCAACCCGCCTTCTCTGAGTTGTGGTCCAAATTTAGGTTCCGTTTCTAAAGCCTTTGCAGTACCATTAGGGTAGATCCTGAATATTTACTACTCAGTGGTCATCTGGAACCTGACCGATGGTCTGTTAGTTCTGTTCACAAAGTCACTGCTAAACTGATCATATCCATGTGTGCACAGCTCAGTGAGCTTGGAAATTCTCATCCAACTTAATGGGATTTTCCTATAAAGTTAAGAAAGAGCTCTTCTTTCTCCATAATCTCCCCAGTACTTTCCAGTAGTTTTCTACAATGTCCCTTTCTGGTTCTGTGGCCAGAAAGCTGGGGCTAAAAATTACTCCATCTTTGTGTTCCTCTGTGACTGCTCCCATCTTTGGCCAAGCAGGAAGAGGCAGAAAGAGAGGGGGAGGAAAAGCAAGAGAGATTGGTTGACTGGAGAGGAATGTTCCCCTTCCTCAGAATTTGGCTCCTGCTGGCTCCTGTTGCGGCCTTTGCTGCTGCCAACAAAGGATGGCTTGGGGGCTAAGGCTCAACTAATGGAGAGAAGGAAAAGAAGATGGAGAGAATTCCACACCCTCTGAGGGTTAGATGTTTTCAGCTAGTCAGCCATAACTCAAGGGCTTCTCCTAGAGCTCTCCCTACACACATCCCACTTCCCACTTCTGGGCTTCAGGCTGCATTGCATTCAGGCCAGCAGATATCAAAGGAACAATAATGGTAAACTCACCTCCAGTTCATTGGCACTTTAAGTCCTCTTTTCATTCAACCTGCTACTGTTTACTTTTCAGTCTTCCTATGGGTGCTCTATGCGGTCTGCCCAGGTTTTATGATTACAGTCAGTGGGAGAGGCAGGATGGAGTGTACTTACTCCATTCTTACCCAGAATGAGAACCCTAATAAGAGATTAAAGAGGAGATATCACTACAGATCTTATAGACATGAAAAAGATAATAAGAGAATATTACAAATAATTTTATGCCAATAAATTTGACAGTTTAGATGATATAGACAAATTGCTTAAGAATATAGTTTATCAAAACTAACACAAAAAGAAATAGAACAGCTTTAGATTTATTAAAGAAATTGAATTAGTTATCAAAAACCTTCCCAGAACACCCCAGCCCAAAATGGTTTCACTAGTGAATCCTTTCAAACATTTAGGGAGGAAATAATAGCAATCTTACAAAAAACTCTTTCAGGGGGTACCTGGGTGTCTCAGTCAGTTAAGTGTCTGATTCTTGATTTTTGGCTCAGGTTATGAGCTCAGAGTTGAGCTCAGCAAGCAATCTGCTTGGATTCTCTCTCTCCATCTCCCTCTGCCTTTCCCCTGAGCACACACACTTTCTCTCTCTAAAATAAATAAATAAATCTTAAAAAAAAAAAAAAACCCAACCAAAAACCTCTTTTGGAATGCGAAGGAGAAAGGCATGCTTTTCAACTTGTTTTGTGAGACCAGCATATCTCTGACACTAAACCTTACATGATGTAAATACAAAAAACATTCATAAAATATAAGTGAATTGGGGTGCCTGGCTGGCTCAGAGGAGCATGAGACTCTTGATCTTGGGGTCATGGGTTTGAGCCCCACGTTGGGTGTAGAGATGACTTAAATAAATAAAACTTTTAAAAAATAAAATATAAGTGAATCAAATCCAACAATACACAAAAGCATCATGAGAAAGTGGGTTTTATCCCAGGAATAGAGAGTCGGTATGACTAGATCAATCAGTGTAACTCACTATATTTAGGTAATAAAGGAAAAAACCTATATCTCAATTGATGTAAAAAAGGGGAAAAAAGAGCATTTGACAAAATTCAACATCCAAACTCACTGTTAACAATTGTTAACTCATGGTCAAGCTAATTTCATTTTCAACCCCTTCAACTTCCTTTCCTTCCAGTATGATTTTGCAGCAAATCCTTATTGAGCCCCTGCTCTGTGCCAGGCCCTGGGCTGGGAGTCCATGTACAGAGCAGCCAACAAGTCCTGCTGCCAGGTGTTCACATTCAGAAAGGGTACAGGTAAATGGTGAATGAATAATAATTTCAGATAGTGAGGTTATGATGACAATAATAAAAGCCAATTATGGCAGAGAGGGACTTGATGGGGAAGGGTGTATGTGTTGGGGGGAAGTTCTTTATTCCAGTAGTCAAGAAGGCCTCTTGAGAGATATTTGAGCTGATCTTGGAATGATGAAGAAAAGCAGCCATGGGAGGGATCCCCACTCAAAGTGGAAAACAGCAAAGGCCCTGCAGTAGGTCTGAACAGGACATGTTGAGTGACAGAGAAGGCCAGCGTAGTAGGGCCGGGGTGAGGGTGGGTGGATGAGACAAGGTGAGGTCTGAAGTGGGGCAGCAGTCATGCAGGGACCTGCACAGCACAGCCAGGCGATTGCATTCCAGGTGCAACGAGGAGCCTGGAAACTCTGAGCAAGGATACTCCCTGTCCCAAAAAATGACCTCCATTTTAAGAAAGTCACTTTGCTCTGTGAAGAATGGACTGGGAGAGAGGAAGCAGGCGACAGAGGACCCCGGAAAAGAATGTTGGAGGCCATGGCAGGGGTGCAGGCAAAAGGGAAGGTGGCTAAGGTGTGCAGAGAAGTGACCAGAGTCCCTATCTGCTCCTGGTGGGGAGCTGGCACCGCAGGGTGCACTGGCTGCAAGGTGTGGGAAGAGGAAGCAGCCATGGCACTTGGTGGGGCTGGGATGGAAGAAGACAGGGTGGCTGGGCAGGTTGGTGGGGGAAATCAAGAATGCCATCTGGGCCGCACTGCGTCTGAGAAGACAAGTTGCAATGCAAGCAGAGATGCTGAGGAGGCATCTGGATATAGGAGTGTGGTGCTCAGAGGCGAGAGAACTGAAGGAAAGTGTGCGGGGCGGGGGGTGGCGGGCAGGGGAAGTAGGCATGTGTGCACATACAGTGCATTTCTCCTCTTTCTGTTGTATGGTTAGTGAAGCAGATAAAGAATCTAGAAACAGATGCAATGATGTTAAAAAGCTTATATGTGATAAACTGGCATTTCACCTATGCCATGGGGTTATGAGGACTGTATGAGTTACAAGTAAGATGCTTAGAAAAATGCCTGGCATATATTCAGTGTTTGTTACATTTTTTTAAACTTCAATCCCAATAGCAAAAGAGTAATTTACCTACGAAGAGATATCCACACAACTTGCTAACCATTTAGAAAAATGTGTTTACTTATACTTAAGTAAAAATACATTTTGTATTGATTAAAGATGTGCATTGAAGAAATTAAACTAGAAAAGTATGAGAAAAACATTTGGATGAATAGTTAGTTGTCTAGTCTTTGCATAAATGAGGCTTTTTTATTTTACTATTTCTTAATTTTTTTTTAATGCTTCACAAATTTGCATGTCATCCTGGCACAGGGGCCATGCTAATCTGCTCTGTATCCTTCCAATTTTAGTATATGTGCTGCTGAAGCAAGCACTACATGAGGCTTTTTTAAAGCTACACAGGAGGGGTGCCTGGGTGGCTCAGTTGGTTAAGCACTTGCCTTCGGCTCAGGTCATGATTTCAGGGTCCTGGGACTGAGCCCCAGTCGGGCTCCCCACTCAGTGGGGAGCCTGCTTCCCCTCTCCCTCTGCCCCTCCCCCTGTTTGTGGTCTCTCTCTCTGTGTCAAATAAATAAATAAAATCTTTAAAGCTACACAGGAAATCCAGACCCAATAATGAAAAATGTTTGACCACATACAAAATCCTGTATGGTAAAAATGCTATAAACCATGCCAAAGATAAGAGGTAAGAAAGTATTGCCTTATATATGACAAGCATGGGATACATTTCCCCAAAACACAAAGATCTCCTAGAAGCTGATAAACAACCCAACAGGAGATTTTTCTTCACAGGAGAGAATGTAAAGCATCAAGAAACATATGAAAAGAGACTTCATCTCACTAGTATTTAGGTGAACCAATGGCTATCACATCTTCTGACCCAAGTTTCTCAGGTATTGACGCTGGGACTGCACATTTCTACAACCTATTTTGGATGATCTGGCAAATAAAAATGTGCATATCATTCCACTCTGTAATTTCTCTTTTAGTAATTCAGACAAAAGAAATAAAAAGCACCAGTATATACAAGATTTTTGCTGTTGCAAAAATATATGTCCTGTCCTGGGAAGATGTGTATGATCTGTGGTTAAGGAAAAAGACAAGTTATGTAGTAAGGGACTAACTTTCTATTTTTGGTTTAGCTTTTTTTGTGTATGTTTTGGCTTTTTAGTGTGTGTATGTGTGTGTGTATGTGTGTGTGTGTGTGGTGAGAGGGGATTTTTACACACTAATCCATTTACTTATGTGAGGACATAGAGAAGATACCCAATTAAAATATGTCTCTACAGATGTAAATACATTTTTCTCTTTAGAAACTTCTGTATCATTTGACTAAATGCTGATCAGAGAAGTAGGATGGAAAGGTGGGAAGAGCAGATGTAATAAATTTTCTTTTAAAAAATTAAAAGATGTCTATACAGATGTAAATACATTTTTTCTCTTTACAAACTTCTGTATCATTTTGACATAAGACAGGCCAGGTCTGAGGACCCAGAGACTAAGGATCCCTCTTGGCTAAGAGGATCCTTGTCTTTGCGCAGGAGAGCAATCAGGGAAGTGAAAGCAGAGTTTATTGAATAGTATAAGTGACAGAGTATAGCAGATGGAGAGTCTGGGAGACTCGGAAAGGAAAGGAGAATGAGTCTCTTCAACACTTGGGGTTAGGGGATCATATTGGAAAGGGGTCCAGGGTACATGTTCCTTCAGGAATCCAGGGTAGGGTCGAATTCAAAGGTGAGTGACAGGTGAATAATAGGTATTATTTCATAAATCATCAAAGGTGGGGGTATTGATGCCAGTGTTGGGTGAGGTTTGTTCAAACTTAATGCCCTGGAACATGTTTAAGATTCAGTTCTTCTTAGATTTTATCAGGTATTTGGATGCCTAGTATTTGTATTTTATCAGGTATTTGGATGATTAACTTTCTTGCCTCCCCCTTGGAGTAGGAACATAGTTTCTTTGGTTTATTCAGAGGCAAGGTGAAATATAGAACATGAACAAATGGGGCCTTGCAGAAAAACAGCAGAGATGGAGCCCTTCTAAAAATGGAATCCTTTCAGTTTCCCTATCTCAATTTAAGTCCTTTCAGATATTGAAAATTAAGGATAAATAAGGGTCTAGTCTCCAGAATTTATTTTTTGAAACTCTAACAACTCAACAACAAAAGGCAAACAACCCAATTTTAAAATGGGCAAAGGACTTCAATAGACATTTCTTCAAAGAAAATATACAAGTTGTCAACAAACACATAAAAGAATGCTCCACGCCATTATTCACTAGGAAATGCAAATCAAAACCACAATGAGAAGCCACTTCACACTCACTAGGATGTTTAGAATAAAAATAAATTTTAAAAAATGAACAAAGGAGGAAAATGAGGGTTGGGAAGATGTGGAGAAATTGGAAACCCTGTTAAACATGAAATTACCATATGATCCAGCATTTTCACTCCTGGGTGTTTATCCAAAAACAACCCCTGGACCTGTTCCTAGCAGCAATATTCACAACAGCCAAAAGGTAGAAACAACCCAAATGTCCAGCATGGATGAATGGATAAACAATACTTGGTATGCATACAATGTAATATTCAGTCATAAAAGGGAATGACGTTCTGATATAAGCTACAAGGTGTGTGTACCTAAAAAACATTATACTAAGTGGAAGAAGCCAGACACAAAAGATCACACCTATGATTCCATTTACAAGAAATGTCCCGAATAAGCCCAATGAGCTAGAAAGCCGACTAGTGGTCGCCAGGGCCTGGGAGGGAAGGGAGAATAAGAAGCAACTGCTAAACTGTCACCCTTCAAGGTGACAGAAACGTTTCCAAACTCGGTAACAGCGGGGTTTGCACAACACTGAACCTGTACCGAACTGTTAACGTTCTGCTGTGTGCATGAAGAACGGGGAAAGAAGGTAAGCTGGCTGGTGCTCTGAGAGCAGGCCGGCCTGCTCTTCCCTCCCAGGCCCACGGCCGAGTTGACAAGGGTGGCCTCCTTGCGGGCCGCACACCGCCTGCCCGGCCCAAATCAACACCCGGATGGAGAATCTAGAAGGCGACGCGGGCTGAGGAAATGACAACAGGAGTACCACAGAAGCGCTATCAAGAGCGAGAAGGAGAGGCCTGCCCAGCACCGGCGTGCAGACGTCGCCAACCCCGCTGGGTCACACCGCTCCGCGCAGCCGCAAGTCTGTGGAGGATCCTCGCTGGCCCGCGGGGGACGGGGCGGAGCCTGGGGGCGGAGTCTAAGGCGGGGCCAAGGGCGAGGAGAGGGTCGGCCTACGGGAGGGGCGGGACGCGAGGGAGACCGGAACTCGTCAGCAGCGAGCGCGGGTTTCCGGAGGGAGCTTGGATTCCGAGGTGAAAGGCCGGCGGGTTGCGAAGCTGGCTTCCGGAGAGTCCTCTAGTGGCTCGCCTTAGTGGCGTGGGGCGGCGGGAGCGATGAGGCAGAAGCACTACCTTGAGGCTGCGGCGCGGCAACTACACGATAGCTGCCCGGGCCAGGCCCGTTATCTCCTGTAAGAGAGGGGCGGAGGGGAGGCGGGCGGCGGCGGCGGGGTCTCCCTTCGTCCCTCACGTGTCTCCTTCTCCTTTCCAGCTGGGCCTACAGTTCGTCACACGGTAGGGAGAACATCCGACGGTTGTGGGTCAGGTTCTCGTCGTCCCGCTCCCCTCCATTCCGCGCAGCGCTCAGGATGTCGCAAAAGAGAAATCTCATCGACCCACTGCCCTCATTAACACCCCCCACCCCCAGTGGCTTCTGTTTCGTGAAAACTCCGGATTCCTTAGACCTCTTTTCTAGTTACCCTCACTTCCTTGGTGACAGTTTTTCATCCAGTCTGATGACTTCTAAATTTATACACCCCACCAAGACTTCTCCCCATTCTAGGCTCATAACCAGATGCCGCCTTGACACCTTTTGAATGTCTGTCAGGCCAAAACTTGAGCCTTACCCCCCAACAAAGCCCTCCTCCAGTTCCTCCCAATTCAGTAAATGGCAATTTCATCCTTAGGGTGAATTCAGCCCCCAAACCCTGGGGCCATTCGTGACTCCCTAATAGCCTCCCTCTCTAAGCCAACATGCCAATGTTGGCTTTGGAATATATGCAGAACCTAGCCTCTTTTCACTAATCCATCTTATCGTCCTGGACCAAGTCATCAGCTGGGTTATTGCCAACAGCACTCATGCATGTCTACATCCATTCCCAATTGAGCAGCCAAAGTGAGCCCAGGAGAAGCCCAAGCTTGATCACGTTGCTTCTCTGCCACAAACTCTCAAATGACTTCCCATCTCAGGGTAAAAGTGAAAATCTTTTAAAAGGACTACAAGGCCCTACATCAAAAGCCCACTTTATCATTCCAAACTGCTTTCCCTTTGGCTTACTCAACTCCACCCACTGTTAGGCCTCCTTGCTCTTTCACAGCCTTCGAAGTTGCCCTTTCTCTGACTGGAACTCTTACCTCACATATCTGTGTGAATTCCTTCCTCGGTTCCTTCTGCTCTCTAAAGATGTCACTCCACAAAGCCTTCCCTGGCTACCTTATTTAAAACCATGGCAGCCCCATTGCCTTTGTCTTCCCAGCGCTACACAGTTGGTGTTGCTATATTTACTTTCTCTCTCCATGAATTGTCCTTTATTCACTGTTCTGTCTCTTGTACCCAGAACTGTGCCTGGCACTTGACAGTCACTCAATAAGTATGAATGAATTTAACATTTGGCAGAGCTGAGTGAAAGCATGGTCCTTAGTTGAGTGCTCACTAACAAATAATTGTTGAATAAAAATCACGGTGTGCCTCCCTTTCCACTTGCATCACCCCCACACCCTCACCTTTCCCTAATAGCCACGCTTTCTTTTTCACTGTACTTCTACCTGAAAGTGCTTTGTAATGGATGCCATCTCCAAGTACAGATATTTGGAGTATTTGACTTTCGTCAAGCCACTTCTTTGGAGTGTTTCTGGCTAGTCCATACAGTTTAGTAGTTTCCAGGGCATTTTAATCATATTTTGTTAGAGTTGTTTCCAGTCTTATTTTTGTTTGCCAACGGCTCCCCTAGAGTGTGAGTTATCTAAAGATAGCTTTTTTTACTCCTTATTTATGACTCCCCAGCCTAGCATGATAGATGGCTGTCTTGATTGCATAGACAGTCTGGGGCAAGTCTGTTCTCCTATTACCTTGTACTGAGAGCTACCTGCAGAAAGCCTGGCCCACAAATCACAAAATTGTGCTAATTGTTTAAAAAAGGAAATGACAGTATACATATAATTTATTGATTTGTGATAAATATGTTTGTAAAATTGTGAGACAGCCTTTTTTACTTAGTAACAAGTAATGAATAAGGTAGCAAGGAGTGGGGACTTAACATGTCTATTGCTAAAAGGAGTGAATGGGTAGAATTACAGTGTTTTGCAAAATAAATTATTGCCAATTTGTCTTTTTTGCAAGTTCTCCTATTTTGAGTTTGCTTAAAGAGAATATATATCCGCTCATATTAAATAGTATACTTTATCACAGAATTTTGGCTGTTTGAGGTAACAAAATATTCTGATTTGCTGAATCATGAGTTTCATTTGTATAATTTCAGATGCTAACATCACTTTTGAAGGAACATGTCCGTACTGTTTCCAGTTGCTGGTTTTGGATAACTCTCGAGTGCGCCTCAAACCCAAGTCCAGACTGACACCCAAAATACAGAAACTTCTTAACCGGGAGGCAAGAAATTATACACTCAGTTTTAAAGAAGCAAAAATTTTGAAAAAATACAAAGACTCTAAAAGTGTATTGGTAAGATTTCAATTCCAGTATGTATAAATAAACTAGAATTTTCTTTTACTTAAAATGAGGTTAAGGATCAGGCTACATTATAACTCAGAGGTTTGTGATAGTATACGTGGATTGTCAAAATATATACATAAATTCTTTTTCTAGTGATTGATGTTTCATTGAGGGTAAAACTTATTTTTAAAAATTTTTTGATTAATGTATAGTTGATACGTTAGTTTCAGGTTCACACACAGTGATTTGACAGTTATATACATTATGAAATTCCAACCATGATAAGTCAGCCTCTGGAATTAATGAAGTAAAGAGGTGTGAGAATTCATTTGATTGGTTTTATAAATTGATTTAGATCTATATTTATAGAATATAGAATCGCTAAGGGTTTGAAGGGGTCACTTAGATTTTCAGTGATAATTTGCCATGTTTTATTGGAAGACAGCTTGGAGTTCTCCAACAAATATTAAATGTCAACTGCTTTTATAAAGAACATTCTTCGAGATGTTAAAGGGTATCAGTCACAGTCCCCTTTATCCCCCCCAAACATGGTTTTACATTGAAAAAGTAGAGACTTTGTTATCTTTAAAAAGGTGTTTTAGGGGCACCTGGCTGGCTCAGGTGGTAGAGTATAGGACTCTTGATCTTGGGGCCATGAGTTCAAGCCCCACACTCGGGCTTAAAAATAAAATCTTTAAAATAAATTTTTAAAAAATGTGTTTTAAATTAAATACAGATGTTTAGCCAGTAACTTTTTATTGAAGATTTTCTCATTTTAAATTTGTATCTTGTCTGATTACTGTGGCTGGATTACAGACTCCTTGAGGGCTGCCTCTCTTACTCGGTCATACCTGGTGTAGTCCCTTATGTACAAGAATTTAATGAACATGTAGTTTATTGAATTAAATGATAAGAGAAATCAGGCCCAATATTTCTCCTTTTTACGGTAGTTGACTACGTGTAAAACATGCAACCGAACAGTTAAACATCATGGTAAAAGTAGAAGCTTTCTCTCAGCACTGAAGAGCAGTCCTACCACTCCTACGAGTAAGCTCAGCCTGAAGACACCAGAGAGAAAGACTCCAAGTTCTGCAAACCTCAATCATACGTGTGGTTCCAAGGGCAAGAGTCCAGCCTTGATATTCAGGTATCTTAATTTGTTAAGCTATTTGCATTGCTGGTGTAAACTCTTATTTTTTCTACTTTCCTCTGTTTAATATATACTCCCTAAATTTGCCAAGCAGTTCAGGCCTTGGCCCCCATTTTTTTCATCCATGCCCTTTTCTTCTCTAATGTCATATGCACACATAATCTGTGCTTATAACTTCCAGCTATATTCCTCTACTTCCAGCCTCTCCCTCTGCCTGTTCTCAGCTCCTGCTAAATATATCCACTTTATCACCCCAACATGTCCCCACAGCTGACTACTCAAACCGGCTCGTCCTCCTAAGTTCCTTATTCTGTCAGTAAACATGCCCTTGTAGACAGTCTGACGTGAAATGGTGAGTAGAGTAGACAACTCCTACTCCCTTGGTCCTTGTCCAATTAGTTGCCAGTTTCTAAATGTCCTTCCTCCATGGGGTTTGCGTCTGTTCTTTTTTCCTCCTGCTGTGTTCAGTCTGTATTCACTTTTTGCTGGGACTACTACATTAGTTTCCTGCTTCTCGTTTCAAACCCTTCTAGTCTGATAATTTCCTTAAAAGCACAGCTCTGATTAGCTGTAGCATGTAGATCAAATGTTCCAGCATGGCTTCCCAGCCCTTCCTAGCTGGCACGAGTGTGTCTGCTGCCTTACTTTGCCTTAATTCATCCTATGTGTCAGCAAAACCGAACTGAAGTAAACTCACAGTTTACATTCCTGCTCTAAACCTTTGTTCTTGGTATATCCTCTGTCAGAAATTCTTATGGAAACCTCACTGGATAGGGATTTGTCAGCTGCTACTCAGTTAACTATATGAGCACTGAACTATTTTTGTAGTTCACAGTACTTTATTCATAAATTTAGTTTCATAGAAACTGGGAAAGGAATTTTTGAACATTTTTATACCAAAAGAGAAACTGAGTCTGTTAGTTTCTTGAACATAAATAGCAAAATTCAGCAAGGACTGAATTATCTGTTTACTGCATTAAGTTTTTTATATTGGGTTGACATTTATAAAACTGGATAAAAATTAAAATTTCAAGTCTACTTTTCTCTATATTTTGATTTAATTATTTTGATATTTGGCATGATAGGAATTCATAGAGGTTTCTACCTTATTGGATAAATGTAGATGAAAGAGAATTTGGCATATTTAAAATAATTCACTTGCGTTTAGATCAGACGGCTTCTTAGTTATATGCAGGAATGAGAAAGATATTTCACATTTATCATACAGATGGGTAATAGAAGGATCAGACTGACAAACCCCAATAAAGTTTCATGGGTGTGGAACACAATTGGAGGGCATGAAATAGAAGGAAACAAAAATACACACACAGCAGCGGGAGAATCATTCATCCAGCGAATATTTTTAGAAGACCTCTTCTGTGCCTGGCACTGTTAAGAATTATTGGAATATACAATTAGTAGTACAAAGTCTGCCCTATGGAACTTACATTCTAGGTGGGGAGATACAATGGAGTGGTACCTGCACGTGTAGATTAAAATTCTTCATTTTTTAGAAAGGAAATGGTCTTGAGCTCTGTAGAAAGAGGTTTTTAAAGTCCTTAGAATTGTCATGAATTTTGATGTCAGACTTAAAGGGAACTCAGACCTGATGACACTTTACCTTTACCCTTCTTCAGGTGTGATAGAAACTTCCAGAACCACCCAGTGTATCTCCTGAAGGTTGCCTAAAGCCTGTGTAGTGAGGGGATTTTTAACAAAATGGGAATGAATGCTGCGTCCAGCCACTGCTCATTTATGGCCATAATACACAAGGAGTAGAAAGGGATTCTAGTAGCAATTATTTAGGCTAAGCAGGAAAAGCACTTTTTAAACTTATTTATCAGTATGCCTAAGTGTGGTTTTATGTTTGTTTTCAGGACACCTATATCTGGACAGTCAACACCCACTTGCTCCTCAAAAAATGTGAGCAAAACAAAGAAACATTTCTCTCAACTAAAAATGTTGCTTAGTCAGAGTGAATCCCAAAAGAATTCAAAGTTGGACTTCAGAAATTTCTTACTGTCTTTGTAAAGGATGGGCTGTGAAAATAAATGTTTAATGCAATTTCTGAAATTAAAGTTAGTCAGAAAAACAGCTTTCTTAAAACTTCTTTTTTATTCTGGGGTGCCTGGGTGGCTCAGTCGGTTAAGCTTCTGCCTTCAGCTCAGGTCACGACCCCAGGGTTTTGGGATCGAGCCCCTGGTCAGGCTCCCAGCTCAGTGGGGAGTCTGCTTCTCCCTCCCCGCTGCTTGTACTTGCTCTTTCTCGCTGTCTTGCTGTCTTTCAAATAAATAAATACAATCTTAAAAAAAAAACCAAACACCTTTTATTTATTCTTTAAATACATGGAAACTAGGGTCCAAGAACAAACTTTTCTGGGCATTTTTCAGTGTTTGTTTCTGGAGAGAACACGTCAGGAAAATGAATAACGGAATCCTGCCTACCTCACAGGTGGCTGTGAGGTGGTGTAAAATATATGAAAGGTCCTTGTAAGTAGCAAAGCTATATGGACATTGAGTGGTTATATTATTTTATCTTCCCATAATTAGCAGTTTACATTATGTCATTTTCTTTCAGAAGGAAATTGAGACCTTTATGAGGGCCTGCTCCTTTCTAGGTGTTTTTGGCTTTATTGCTAATTCAGAAAAAGGTAGAAGTATGTGTACTTGTTTTTCCACAATCATCTGCATAACTGTATTAGTAAAAGCTGAACAGTAAAAAATTTTTTTAAAATAGAGCTGAGGGATGCCTGGGTAGCGCAGTTGTTAAGCGTCTGCCTTCGGCTCAGGGCGTGATCGCAGTGTTCTGGGATCGAGCCCCACATCGGGCTCCTCCGCTGGGAGCCTGCCTCTTCCTCTCCCTCTCCGTGCTTGTATTCCCTCTCTTGCTGGCTGTCTCTATCAAATAGATAAATAAAATCTTTAAAAAATAAAAATAAAAAAAATAAAAATAGAGTTGAACATTATTCCTATTTTGCATGTAAAAGTCAATATATGGAGCATTCTTAATTATAAATCACTCAGATACCCTAGATTTCATTTTTATAATTTTCTATTGTTCCTAGCAATATTTTTCACAAGTGGCATTTCATTTGCTCTGGTGAAGACTTATTTCTAGGTCTTAAAATTTAGAGCAGAATACAACATATTAACAGTTTAGCTATGTTAAATCTTCTCTGGAACACATACACTAAAATGACAGGCTAGGGGTGTAGTCAACCTGTCTTTTAAAAGTTCCTTAAATAAATAATTTAGATACTTTAAACTATAATCTGTTTCCAAGCTCTCTCTGCTGTTTAAAAATTTAAAACTTAAACTTCTCCTATTAGGGCCTGGCAAACTTTGAAAGTCCAAGGTTATTAACAAGTTGGTCTTGTAGTTACATGAAGTGAAATTATACTAATAGTGCCAGCATCAGAGAGGGATGGCAAGAGTCATCCTTCTGAACTTCTTTAGCCTTTGAGCCACAGGCTGAGGGAGCTGGGCCTTCCTTTTGTGTCCAGGGCATCTAAGACAATACTTTGGTCATGGCACCTTACCTTTCTCACTAACTTCTCACTGGAGTTCTCTTCTCTTCTCTTTGCTTACCACTCTCACTGATCACCCATAGTGAGCTCTTTATAGTTCTTAGGACATAGCATTTTGCAGACTGCCCTCCACTCCAACTCCACCGCATTATGAAGGGCCACTCTTTTATCAAAGTGTTGGTGACCCTACCATTTCCTGATTCTGATTATGTCCCCAACTGCTTGTGAGCTCTTTGCCAGCCTGCATGATTCTCATTGGCTGTGGCCCAGCACATAGCACAAGCTCGGCAAATATAATGAATTCATTAGCCCACTTGTTACAGACCAGGTTTAAAACTCAGGTCCTTTAAGCTACCTGACTGGGAAATGGATAAGAAGTAGTAAAAGCAGGAACTTCTAGGTGGGAAGTTGTTCACATTCTCAGTCGCAAATGAAAAATACCATGGATTCTTGACTTTTTCTTCTGTTTGGCAGAAGGGTCTTTGGGCATCTTTAAAGAGAATATTAAAGTAATGCTGTGGACATGAAACTCAGAAGAAAACCTAGAACTAAGTCTTCATAACCTTGGATTAAGCAATGGTTTCTTAGCTATGACACCAAAATCACAAGCAACAAAAGAAAAAATAGATAAATTGGACTTCAAAATTAAAACCGTGTGTTTCAAATGAGGACAGCATCAAGAAAATGAAGAGATAACCCACTGAATGGGAGAAAATGTTGGCAAATCATGTATCTCTTAAGAGGCCTATATCCAGAATTATAAAAAACTTAAAAATTCAATAATAAAAAGACAAAACATGGACAAAGATTCTGTGCAGACGCTTCCTTGAAGAAACAATGGCCAACAAACACATGAAAAGATGTTCAACGTCTTACATCTAACATTAGTCATTAGTGAAATGCAAATCAAAACAGTGAGCTACCACTTCATACCCCCTAGGATGGTTAAAATCACAAAGAGTAACGAGTGTTGATGAGAATGTGGTGAGATTGGCACTCACACGTTGCTTCTGGGATTGTAAAATTTGTGCTACCATGTCGTAAGAATTTGGCACTTCCTCAAGAAGATGAGCATAGCATTACCATATGACCCACAATACCACACCTAGTTACACACCCAACAGAACTGAAAACAAAATCTTGTGTATACATATTCATAGCAACATTATTTGTAATAGCCAAAAAGTGGAAATAACCCAAATGTCAACCTAACTACAAATGGATACATAAAATGTGATATATCCATACAGTGGAATATCATTCAGCCCTAAAAGTGAATTACTGAAACATGCTAGAACATGGATGAACCTTGAAAATACGTTGAAAGAAAGTAGACACAAAAGTCCACATAATGTATGATTCAATTTATAAGGAATGCTCAGAATAGGAAAATAACATAGATTAGTGGCTGCCTGAGGCTGGGGGGGAACAAGGAATAACTGCTAATGAGTATGGAGTTTCTTTAGGATGATGAAAATGTTCTGGAATTAGCAACGGCCACACAACTCTGAATACTAAAAACCACTGAAGTCTACACTTAAAAGGGTGAATTTTGTGGTATGTGAATTTTATCTCAGTAAAGCTGTTCTTAAAAAAATGAAAATGAAACATTTCCTAAACAGATTACAGTGTAGACACTTAGGATTAAATGAAAATGATAGTCTCGTAAAGAGAAGCAGCAAATGTGCTTTGTACAGCTCAGGCTTCGTACAGCTCTAACTCCAGGACATCCGTCCCATTGCCATAGGGCTTGTTCATATACTGATGTATCCACTGCAGTGCTTCCTAAAGACAGCTCCAGTTAGCTCTGGGCTGTTAGTCCAGTCATGGGATAAGGAGCCTAGAACACGTGACCAGAGAGCACCACTGACCCTGGGGACTGCAGCAACCCCATGCTAAAGGCTGCCATTATGAGGATGAAAAAGAGGCCCTCACCATCCAGAGAGGGATGGGGTGGGCAGAATGCTGAGGAAGAAAACCTAATCAGGACAGGGTGGGAAAGGGGCAAGAGAGAGCACAGATCTAATGATGGCCTCATCGGCATCACAAAGAACTTTGGGGTCACATAGTTGATGACAATCTGTAGGCCATTGTTCTCTCCCTCAGCACAGCCCCTTGGACCTTAACTGCAGAAAGCACAATGGTGAATTTTAATGTGACCACTATTCAGATTTTAGAACTCTGAGTAATATTCGTAGGTGGTTCACCCCTGAGAGGGACAGTACCAGTGAATTAACTGGGACTTAAAATGCAATTACACATTTGAGGCATCACTCTACTTCAAAGCTGAGTTCTCTCATTTTCTCACTGGTGCCTCTCTTGCTTCTCTCTCTAGAAGAACCAACCTTCCTCCTACCCAACAGGCCCGTCTGCCCATCTAGCCTGGATGCCACCCCTGCTCTGACTCCAGTCATTGGAATAGTCTTGCCTTTTCCTTCATCTTCAGCTTCTTCCTCTTATGGATCCTTCCCCTCCACACTTTTTCTTCTTTCAGTAAACCATTTATTGATGTGTAACACCCACAGAGAAATGCTCAAAGCTCGGACCACAAGCCCGGGTTGGATGCCTCAACTGGACTTGTAAGGCACCCTTCCTGCCTGCGCAGTCTTCTCACACAGAGGTCTGGTGAGACTTGTGCCTGTGTGCCTCCCAGTCTGAACTCTGGGGGTGCTGCAACCCCAGGGTATACAGGTAGGAAGTGTTCAACATGCTTCTCTCTATCCTGGGACTAAACTTAAATATAAACAGGAATTTTTATGAATAAAAATAAATTTGTAAAATAATACTAGTTATTTGAAAAGAAAATACCAATTTTTCTTTTTTTTTTTAAGATTTATTTATTTATTTGACAGAGAGAGACAGCCAGCGAGAGAGGGAACACAAGCAGGGGGAGTGGGAGAGGAAGAAGCAGGCTCCCAGCAGAGGAGCCCGATGTGGGACTTGATCCTAGAATGTTGGGATCACGCCCTGAGCCGAAGGCAGACGCCCAACGACTGTGCTACCCAGGAGCCCCCCAATTTTTCTTTTAAAAGCCATTATGGAGACAATTTTTCCAGAGACTACTAGGTTTAATTAAGTGCAATTTTTCCTTTATTTCTTTGAAGATTTATTTGAGAGAGAATGCGAGCAGAGACGGGGCAGAGGCAGAGGGAGAGAGAGAATCATCAAGTAGACTTCCCACTGAGTGCAGAGCCCAGCATGAGACTCAATCCCAGGACCCTAAGATCATGACCTGAGCCAAAATCAAGAGTTGGCTGCTTAACCAATTGAACTACCTAGGTGCCCCATAGAATTTTTATTTTCTATTTGGATGATTAAATTGTTCTGTCTTGGCCAGTGAGAGCCCCCTTTAAGCTGACTTTATTCTTGTAACCCTATGAGAACTTTGAAAGCATTCTCCTTGCTTT
This sequence comes from Ailuropoda melanoleuca, assembly GCF_002007445.2. Taxonomy (NCBI): domain Eukaryota; kingdom Metazoa; phylum Chordata; class Mammalia; order Carnivora; family Ursidae; genus Ailuropoda; species Ailuropoda melanoleuca. Next base: position 69,971,991 of record NC_048231.1, read on the forward strand.
CTTGCAAAGAAAGTTCCAGGACCATTGTCATTCTCTCAGGCCTAAGACATGGAAGCATCCACTCTCCAAGAAACCCTGCTAGTTTCGAGCAGAAAGTAGTGATGCCAGAAACAGGATGTTGTGGATACTTTCACTGAAGGAGAGTAATGGTGCTGCTACCAGACTCCTAGAAAGTGAGAGCTGGAAAAGATGAATTCTTAAAAAGCCTGAGTTCTCATATTTAAAATTTACCTCTCACATTACCAAATGCCTACTTGAATGTTTTAACCCTTCAACCAAATGACAGTATCCTTTATAATGTGATAAGCCATACAATTATTCTTTTAATTATTCTTAATTCTGATCAAAAATGACTTGTTTGGGAGGTAGTACAGCCTACTGGTTAAGACTGTAGCCTCTGTGGTAGTCTATGACATTTAATTAACTGTGTAATCTTTGGCATTCTTAATTTCCAAGAGTCTGTTTTCTTTCTATGTAAAGTAAGAATAATAACAGTACTTACCTGATAAGGATGCTGTGAGGACTCAATGAGGTGGTACGTTAAACACCCAGAAGAGTAGATGGCATATTGAAAGTGCTCAAGCACTTTGTCCTACTATCATAATTGATCTAAAAAAAAATCTATAAAATTATGAATATCAACACCAGTAAAAAACAAAAACAAACACAAACAAAAAAACAACACTAGAAGAATAAGATCTAGCATTCCCCTGGGTGGTTGTCCTTTGAAAGCATTTGTAAAAAAACCGTTGTGATTATACTGACAAAGACTCTTCTTGACCAAACTTTACTGAGCCCCATTTTTGACTAGGTGTCATCCTTGGGCTCTGTCTTCTACCTGCCTAACCCAGATTTAGCAAGAATCCTGCTAGGTCAGTTGAGGGAGAATTCCCCCACCCTTGACATCCGATCATCTGGCCTGCCTTCAGCAAGAATCCCCTCACCTTTGATGTCTCCTCTTAGTAATTTCGCACCTCATTGTTCCCCTCACTCTGTTCCTTGGCTATAAATCCCGAGCTGTCTTTGACATCTTCAGAGTTGAGCCCCATCTCTCTCCCTTATTGCGATAGTCTTGATACATATCACAAAAGTCCTGAATAAAAAGTCTTTCTTACCCTTTTGACAAGTGTTACAATAATTTTTTTCTTTAACAATATCAAAACTTGTCTTAATATATTTTCAGTCTAATTGTTTAAGTTCATATTCAATTCAAGGCGGTTTGGTGTTCTAACAATTGACAGCCTTGGCAACTGATTCCTTGAGGTAGCATTTGAGTACTGGAGATTAAGGGAAACCTGTTCTATGAATTCACTTCATGAAATGCAGAAAATCCAAATGGTTCAGTCTCCAAAGTTATGCACAAGGGGTCATTCCAGCTTCAGTTATGTCTTCTTGCAGTGGCTCAATCCATAGTGGTAAGTGCAAGATTTTTATACCCAAGTTCCTCTGGAATAATTCCAAATCACCTTTTACTTTTCTCAAAGACAGAAACTGTAGCAACACTTTTGGAATTAACATATTCTTTCATAAATTCGGCATCCCAAAATGTTAGTTTTAAATCTTGGGTACAATTATCAATTGTCATTAAAGTTAATAGACAAAAGAGAACGCAGTGGTACAAGTGTTTAAAGTATACAGTTTTTTAAATATTCAATTCAATCTTAAGCCCTTTTGTTTTGATATGAAATATTTTAAATTTATCTTTTCAGACCAATTAGCTTTTTAGAGAACATTTTCTTACTAACTTTAGTATACAGTTACACACACATCAAATGTACATATAATTTACAGTATTTAAAGAATGTCTTTAAATCCTCAACTTTTAGAAATATAAAATCTTTAGACCTATCATTAAATCATACTAGTTTCAGATTAGTTACTTCATCATTTTATTCTGAACTTAGGAAAAGATCACACACAACTCATGTAAAGATTAGATAGTGGTGTTAAGTATCTATGTTTTGGGTTTTTGTTTCAATATCTTGGAATTACATTTACAGGAATAGATCTAAATTCTCCCTGTTAGTATTAACTAACTATAGTACGAGCTACTTTTTTCATATACCCTCAGGAAAACACCAACTGAGATACCTGGTATTTAAATATAATTGTATATGACTAACAAGAAGAGATAAATAGAAGTTTTTTTAGGTTAGGTCTAAAATTGTCTTTTAATTTCTAAATTTTGTGGCCAAAAGCAGGCTTATCTTTTTACTAGTGACAGTTTTTATCTTTTTAAAATTCAGTTTTATGTTGCATTCCCAAGTCAACACAAGCAAAGTTTCCGAATTTTAAATATGTGTTTAAACTTCTGTCTTTGGGTTGATCAAATACCTGACTTTTGGACAACTGGAATATAAAGGAGTAGTTGGGTAGCAGTATGGCTACCTTCAAGCTTCTGTTTAAAACTCTCACTTGGACTTCTGGATTTTGCAGGAAGCATACTCCTCTGCTAAGATTCTGGTAAGCGCTGTGTTGTTTCCTCGTGTCCATTCAATAAGAACTTCACTATTCCCACGAGCTTCAAGGGTACCTCTAAAATGCACTATCTTGTCTAGGATAAAAGTCCTCATTAGAGAGAATGTTTAATCTAAAATATTGCTGGCATACCAATTCTAAAAAATTTATAAACTTTCTAATCAGTCTTAATATATGTGAACCAAATATGTTAATATTCTAAGCATTTCCCTGAAAACTATAGTATTTAAATTCAAGAAAGAAATACTCAGACCAGCCAGCCTTAGTTTTACCTGGGAATTCAATAACCTCAATTAATATGTGAGCCTTCAGGCTCACATAGAAGTTATTAACTTCAATAAAAGCAGGAGAATACATTCCACCTAGACAGTCCTTGGGTTAAACTGTAAACAGAACCTTCACTCAAGTCTTTATAAGAAAGGTCCAAGTCTGAGAGACACAGTCAAAGCTGGGTAAGAGATGCTCCTTCAAGGAGAATTCAAATATTTTACTTTAGCTAGTACACAGCTCTAGCTGTTGCTTCAGCTACTTTACAGTCAGAAATGGCATTCCTCAAATTATGTGGTCAGACAAACTTAGATGTTGTGTCCAACCGAAAGTAAAGCTAGTCGTTTTAGCAGTGAGAACAAGTGGCATGGTCCTTGGTCTACAGTTAAGACAGTCAGTCTCTCCCCCTGTCCCTTTGTCAAATACAGTCAATCCCAGTCATGGCAACAAGTATAATGAAAGAAGTTAGACTGCCCATCATGTTTCATTTTCATGTGCAAGGGGGTCTTTATTTTACTGGTCCATACTATAACAATTATTACAATTGATTTTAGATATGGAGCCATGTTCTAGCCATCACAGCATTTCATACTACATGAACAGAATAAAAAACTATCACCTTTTTATTTACAGAGCAGAGAAAAATAAATACGCGGCTGTGGCTTGGGGGTGGGGGTTAGGAACACAGGGACAATTTTAAAGACAGCTTCTGTTATTTGACCCAAACAGCACATGATTGAAATCAGGCAACTACATTGTTCTTTAAAACCTTACCCTTCTATCCAAAAGAACTACTCTAAACTTAGCCATGTTATTCTACAAGAGTAAGATTAATGCCTTCAGATTTCCATTGAGCTAAAAGTATGTTGATATATACTATCCCATTAATTTTTCATTTAATTCATCAGTATTGTTGAGACACTGGTAAAGAACATATTTTTAAAAATCTTTTCATTATTTTTTCGACCCATGGTCAGTTGATCAACCTTTAGAGATGAGTTCAAATGCCTTTCATCTTTTCGGTAACATTTTTTCACACCATTGTGTAGAACTTATGATATTACAGTCAGTGTCTCTCTCTCCCACATTAGATTCTGAGTTCTATAGGGCAAAGCTGTATCCTTCTCATGTTTCAATTCTCTCAGCTTCTGGTATGTATTAAACAATGCACATTAAACAACGCATTCATTCAAAAACCACAGAAGCTGTATTTGCTTTATTAAATGGAAAAGGGGTATTTATTTGGCATATTAATTGAGCTTCTGACAATTTAGCTCCATAAAATCTTGATAAGCTGAGGAAGAGTTCTGGATTGGGTATTCTTGGGAAACTACAAACTCTGAGAACTTGTTCCTCTTACTGGTTACTACAGTTCAAGTTCAGAATGGTGGCACCATTCTTAAAACCGAAGAAGCATCCAACTTTTCCCCTAGACGGATATCAAAGAAATGTATTTCAATTTCTGTTTCAACCCTAGTCAACAGGTGATGGCTGCACGAAGCTTTGATTTTGATGAGGCTTCACAGAGACATATGCCATAAGCCAGAGACAGAGAAACTAATGGGAAAAAGGGCATGTATGACATATATGTGTTGTTCTTGCTCTAAAAAAAAGGTGGCACGATTCAAACAAAATGAAAACTTGCAGAGTTCTTCGATAAACTATTCAAGGATCGGAAGCACCTGATGATACAATTTTGAGTTTATAACTAAAGTTTGTTAATTCTTATTGACTACCTTAGCTGGTATATCTTTCTAGAGAGTAAGACTACTTATTTTTTTAATCTGCTGATCTCTGGGAGCAATTATTGAAATCCGGTTTCAGTTTTATCCTTTAGGAAACAAAAGTACATTGTGCAGAAGCATTCTTAGAGAAAATACAAATTACCATTTCATTAAGTAGCATACAAGGAAACAAGTCTATACATTCTTAATGCTATATTTTAATAACAAATGAGGTTTCTAATAAAGAAGTTTTAAAGTGCCTACAGAATGCTATCATATCCATATGACGCACTGACTAATGTAACAAAAACAGAAACCAAATCAAAGTTGAAAGTAAACATGAAACAGGAATATTTTAACCAAATGATGCTTATTACTGGCACTAATTTTAAATAATAAAAGTAACTACTTAGAATTTGTAAAATGACAGCAAACAAGCACTTAGTAAATCTCCTCATTGTATCTAAGCACATTAGAGTATTCAAAGGTAATTATTAAGCTGCCAGAAATACATCTAGTGGATATTTTATTTCATATATTACTACGACTAAGTAACATCTGAAAATAACATTGCATACTTATTGCCCTGGATTATTTTAAAGATTTTATTTAAGAGAGAGAGAGTGCGCATGCACACAAGCAGGGGAAGGAGCAGAGGAGAGGGAGAGAAAGAATCTGGAGCAGACTCTGTGCTGAGGATGGAGAGTGATCCAGGGCTCGATCCCACAACCCTGAGATCATGACCTGAGCCAAAATCAAGAGTCAGACGCTTAACTGACTGAGCCCTGCCCTGGGTTATTTTATACTTTTTAAAGATTTATTATTTATTGGACAGAAAGGGAGCACAAGTAGGGGGAGCAGCAGGTAGAGGGAGAGGGAGAAGCGGGCTCCCCGCTGAACAGGGAGCCCGACGTGGGGCTCAATTCCAGGACCCTGGGATAATGACCTGAGCTGAAGGCAGACGCTTAACCGAGGCACCCAGACGCCCCGCCCTGGGCTATTTTAATTAGCAGCTGTTTCACTGTATAACTCTGAGGATTTTTAGACTCATTTAAATAATATAGAACTTCTAAAAAATTCACACTGAAAACACTTTTTATTTAAAAAGATAGGTTTGGGACATCTGGGTGGCTCAGTTGGGTGTGTTCTTCTGCTCAGGTCCTCATCAGGATCAAGCCCCCAGTCTGGCTCTCTGCTCAGCGGGTAGTCTCCTTCTCCCCCACCCTCCTCCCCCTGCTTATGCTCTGTTTCTCGCTTTCTCTCTCTCTCTCTCAAATAAATAAAATCTTTTTAAAAAAAAAGACAGGTTTTCTGTTTAAATATTATTTTCAAGTCACATGCTTTGAAAGAGATATTAGCCTTAAAAAAAAAAAACCAACAAAAAAGTCTATGCCATAAGAAAAAATTACACTTTTTCAGTCAATAAGCTCAATCATTAGCAGTTAGCTTTTTATTGGTTCCTGGTGGGGAAAATTACATGCAACTGGAAAAAAGAGCTATATGCGACTGTTGTAAAATTTCACCACAACCGTAACTATTCTTTCCATCGATGGATATAAAAGTAAGAAACCAAAGATAAAGGAACTAGATCTTTCTTCATCATGCTAGCCAACACATGGAGACTAGTCCAAACAGGGAGAATATTAAGCCCTAATAATGACATTTGCTTCAGGATAGAATATTTAGTGCTACCAGCTAGATAGGAAAAGGAACTGAACATGAAGCTCACCCAGGATCCTACATAGCTCAAATACCAGCTCAAAACGAAGAATGAAAACAGTTTAATTTCCCTCCATTAAGCACACTCCAGCTGCAGTATATAACCAAGGCATCACTTCCTACCTTAGGGCAGTTATGTAACTGGATTACACAAAGAGATTTTAAGAAAAGTTCAAACAGCATCACTAGTGCTCTGCTATTAACTTGGCCCATAAAAGTACAAAACTTTATAATTTAAATATCAAGAGCTGGAAAAAGGAGACAATAAATATTACTGTATTAATGCATGGTTTAAAACCTCTTAAAATCTCTCATCTGATGTGTATTTCCACAAGTAAAATGAAACTTTTTCCTGAACAAAGAAATACGGCTTTAAAAAGATGATAAACTTAACCAAACAATACCAGTACAACTGAATTTTTCTAGAATATCTGAATTAGCTAATGGCTCTAAATAACAATTTCACTTTTATTCAAAATTTCAGTTTTGTACCTTTTCCATGGTACATAGAATTCAAATGTGAAATGTATAATTCTAAAACTCATTTCACATTCCACTTTAAGTCAATAATTATTAAGATAATTATCTTTACCACAAAGGCACTAAAAATAGTTTCCATTTTTTATCTCATTGAACAGTTGGAAATAAAATCACAGGGATTTCAGCAACAAAAATGGCTAAACCTGTGGTGGTTTAACACACCAAGGGCTAGTGAGTCTTCTAGATCGGGTAGATGATGGCCAGACCCCAGACTGCATTTCAGTTTCTCCTTCACTCTACCCACCTCCGAAGAATTGCAAGACATGCGCTGGACAGAGAAATGAAATAAGGAAATAAGGAAGAATTTGCCAGGGTGGAGAATGGGGTTCATTAAGACTTGGAAGAAGACAGATGAAAAGCATTTCTTGGCTTATCAAGGAAGCACACTATTTTTAACAGTTGCTTTTGTTGGAGCAAATCCTCACTCCCTCTAACGGCTTCTCATACAGGAGAAGAAATCTCTTTGAGGTAGTGTTGGATGCCTGGACCTGTGATGCACAAAGCAAATCTGGAACCTGAGTGTGGGTCGGAATTACCTAGAAGGCTTGTTAAAAAGATGTATCACTGGTTCCCATCCTCTGATTTTTCTGATTCAATAGATCTGGAGCCCCAGAATTTACACTGCTAACAAGTTCTCAGCTAAGGCTAATACTGCTGGCCTATGGAACCCCTAACTTAGAAAAAAATATGCTAGTTTCAAAATGAAAATAAGCTTTGGGCAATTCTAAAAGTTGTCACTGTATTTCATTCCCACTAGATTGAGAGGAGACATGCAGTTGAATAATCTCTCTATATCTCAAAAGGTTTGACATTTACTGTCTAGGATACCCTTATCAATAGTTCATTTTAACTCTACTTTGTGTACTGCTCTGAAAAAAAACAAATGGAAATCAAAGCAGAAACTTGCACAGATGTTGGTACACCCATGTTCATTGCAGTATTATTCACAACAAAATGTGGAAGCAATCCAAGTGTCCATCAACAGACAAATGGATAAACAAAATGTGGCATATCCATACAATGGGACACTATTCAGTCCTAAAAAGGACACATGCTACAACATGGATGAACCTAGAAGCCACCATGCTAAGTGAAAGAAGCCAGTCACAAAAGGACAAATATTTCTAATCCCACTTATATGAGGTACCTAGAGAAGTCAAATTCAGAGACAGAAAGCAGAATGGCAGTTGCAAGGGGCTGGGGAATAGGTAGTTATTGTTTAATGGGTAGCGTTTCCACTGGGGAAGATGAAAAAATCTGAAGATTCATGCTGGTGATGATTGTACACCAATGCTAATCATCAATGTACTTAATGCCAGAGTACACTTAAAAATGGTAATTTTTTTGTTACATGTGTTTTTTTCGTCGTTGTTGTTACATGTATTTTACCTCAGTAAAAGCAAAAACAAACCTGGGTGTAACATCCTTTGACAAGTCCCCTCCAGCAGTGCTGGTTTTTAACTTGCATACTTGCACAATATTATAATTTCACTATAACTTGACATGTGATACAAAATATGAATTTGGTAATCATGGAGCTGCTTACAGAACGTATCAGTGTAATGGGCATCATCAGTGTAGTGGTTAAGAAGCACAAGTTCAGGGCCGAACTTGGAGCTGGATCTGAAGCCCAGCTTCACCATGTGACCTGTTCAGGGTCACAAAGAATTTACACTGTGTCCTAGTTTCCTCATCTGTAGAAGTGGATAATCAGAGTATCTATTACAAAGGATATATGAAGTGCTTAGAACAGTTTCTGATGCACAGGTAAGCAACATATGTGTGTGAACTACCATTATTGTACAGTACAGACTATAATTTGCTTTGTAGGGCACCGTTTCTCAAAGTGCAGCCTTTTCTCAAAGCGCATCAAAATCATCTGGGTACCTTGCTTAAAATGCAGACTTCTAGATCCCGATCTTCTGAAACAGCATCTTTGGATATAGGTTCCACTATGTAAAACCTGCTACTGCAAAGGGGAAAACTGGAGTGGGAATGAATGGGTAACACCTAGATTCTCATAAAGTGACCACAGGACTTCCAGGAACGGAGGAGACCCACGAGCAGTGGTCAGAGGACGACATTTCCTTAACTTTCTAGACGATAAGAATCACAGAAAATTCTGATTTAGTAGGTAGGTGCCCTTTCTGAAAAATGTCCCAAGTGAGTCTTATCAAAGAAGTTTGACAAACACTGCGCTAGAGATTCCCACAGATTTTTAGTATTCCCCAATTCTGCTTTAAATTCAAGATGTGGTGAGGGCCTGTGCTCCAGAAGCGCAAAGTACCAAATGAATCCGTTCACTCAAAAGCACTTCGGCATTACTGTGCAGGTCACAAAAGAAGAGGTGATCCTGTTCTCTCCCCATAAGGAACTTGCTGAAGAATGAGCTGTAAAACCCATACTTTATTATCTCATTACCTGGAATTACAAATTGTGAAGCACATCATGGACTTTGAAGTTGGTCTAGAGTTGTGGTTGCAAAAATGTGGTCCCTCAACTCAGTGGCCATCAGCATCAGATTGTTAAAAATCTAAACTATCAGGCCTTACTCCAGAAGCTCTGGGAGCGGGGCCCAGTGATCTGTAGTTTAATCGCCCTGCAGGTGATTCTGACGTTCGCTTAAGTTTGGGAACCACTGGCCGAGCCAAAGGAATCTCCTCCAAGTTTCTCCACCATAAAGTCACTGAATATTTCAGTACTCTGCTTCCTTCCCAGTCCATTAATCTCTCCCCTCCCACCCCACATTCAATTAATCAGATTCACTGAAATCATCTACACATTTCAAAAACAACATAAAACTTTATTAAGAACATCTTATATTGTCATCAGATACAGCCAAAGAAAAAGGGGTAAATAAACAGGGAAACTTCATCTTCCCATGTGCTATTGCCACCTCTGAACAGACTCGTGTGCGGATGGCTGGAATTACAGACGGCAACAAATGCTCTGTATAAATTAATTCAGTAACACAACGCTCCCTTTCTATACAGAGAAGAACTGGGTTTACACTTTAAAAAGCTTTGATATAGTGCAACAACTATGAAACAAGACTACATCTTTAGGAGCTATTTCTTAATAGAATACAAAGCAGTTTTGCAGCTTTACGTTATTTCATATAATACAAATTTTTAGAATGGAAAATTCAGAAAGGGCATTCTAACTTTCCCAATTAATTTGTACTTTTGAGTTTTTTCTTTCTAAAGGTTTCTCAGAGCTGGTTCACAGTAACTATACTTTAATAGACTATCTGCTCATCTACAGTGACAACTGACAACCTAGTTTTGTTCTTTTAATTTTGCAAATAACCCTGATTCAGAGTGCAAGTGAGAAGAGGTACCACAATAGCTGCATCAGGACTGGTGTTCCTAGAGGGGGAGTTTGGCTATTGAGCACAGCTGATTTTCTCAGACTCCCGGGTTCCCCCAGGTGGTTCTTTTACTTACTGTAGTGATGGAAGGAGCAGAGGGAACGCCAGGGAATCTGTTCAAATTGCCACTCCAGACAGCTCTCTGCACTGTTTGTGGAGAAAAGAGTGATGGTATCCATTCAAACCACAGCACCCCTACCGCAAGTGTGGTGACATGCTTTTCTCTTGAGGGGCCGGGCCAGACCGCACTCAAAGACGCGTGATTTGCCTCATGTACATACACAGTGGAGAAAATGCTCATGATTTAGAGTTTGGTATTACAGTACCCCATCCTACCCCATTTCTTGAGAAAAATCTAAGTCTACCTTTTAGAAAGGAAGACTATTCGCTGCTAAGGCTTACCATGTTAACTATCACAAGGCTGAAAAGATAACTTCTAAACCAGACCATATTATTTGTGTTTACAGTTAGTGAATTAATCAACAGCTAAAGGTTTGTGGAGGATTGGTCAAAGGGTGGGACTGGGGGTAGGATTCAGGTTGAGTACTATCATTTATCACAAATCGCATCAAGCTCTTTAAAAAAATAATGCATTTTTATCATAAATATTTAGAACAGATACTGGCATTAAAATCAGTATCTAAGTCAGAAGTCTGTCTTAAATGGTGAAAATATTTCAACAAACTTCTAATAATTCAAATCTTCCCAGGAGTACATAGTTTATAAATTAGCTTTAAATGGAAAAAAATATATTTTGAATGGGTAAATCACTTTAGCAGATCATAAATAAGATCAAGACATTGAAAATAAATTAATATACACGTTTTTGCTTTCACTTTAACAAGAAAAACTAACTTACATGGTACACTTTTATAACAGGTATAACTAGGTTTTTATAATTGTGCATTGGTTACCCCACCACCCCCATGCTGAATCTTTTTCTTACATATCCTACACCTAGGAACAGAGGTACACTAGACAGACAGACACCCCAATGTGTGAGTCTGGCTGCTGCACGCCATTTCCTTAGAGTGATGTTACAAATGCTGGTCAGGATCTATTAGTAATTTGTCAACCACATTACAAATTAAGTACATTCATGGTTAAGTGGATTAGGTTCCCAGGTGAGCTTTCTGTGGTAGTGTTTACAGGGAACCTAACTTCTATTGTTTGTGAGAAAATCTGCCCAGAGTCCTAAAAGTTGACTAAAAGACTTTGGACTATAAGCCATATATGGATGGGGACTACTAATATGGGTCTATGTTTTGGAGAGAGGTCAAACTGTTAAAAGCACTGTTTCCAGAGCTACTGGGTACTGAAAATAAATATCTGCCTTCTCCTTCACATATAAATTCATTTTAACTATAATTTCTAATATTGAGAACAAAAGAGTGAAGCCATTCAGACTAGTGAGACATAATTGGCTTGTGGGATTTAAAAGATGTTTTATTGACTATCTAGTTTGAATCTGCTTACAAGGAAAAGAAAAATGTCTAATATGTAATGAATGAAAATAATGTTTATCCTAAGTCATTATTGAGTACAAATCCACAGCTTAACAATGTGATTTAAAAAGAAAGCAGGAGAGCATGCAACTGCTCTAACACACAGGGTTAGAAATAAAAGGTAAAAGTACATCTGTTTTGGTAATTCTAAATATACAAATATAGCATTTGCCAGATCTACCCTGTAGTGTAGCACTGCTTAATTTCCAAATATACAGTCACTCAAAAACCTTAAGGAAACATTAAAAATGTTCCAGGCTACTTTACTGAACTTCAAGGAATATTGTGTTGAGATTTTAGAGCTAAAAATACTATTGTTTTTAAAGTTAAATGGCTAAGCAAATAATAAAAGTATCATTATTTTATGTTTCTTTTAATCCCCTAGATGGCTTTATGTTAAAGGGATTGATTATGTTAAAAGGAGACTGATTTGAAAATAGCAATCAGCTCCAGAATCAAACTTGTCCTCTTGGTAGAAGGTCAAATTTTACATTTCTAAAGCATTTTCATATTAACCTACTCAAATAATTCTAAACAGTTTGATCAAGGGGGTCCCTATTTAACACTCCTTTTACTCTACACTGGCAGCTGGAATGGAACCCCTACAGTACTATTGTGGAAAAGCTCTCTAAGCTTGAATCTGACCCTTACTTTAGTATTAAATTACTGACCTCTAGGGAATAAGGAATCAAAGGCATTAAGAGGCACAGAACTGATATTTTGGTCAGGGAGAAGGGTGAGGATTAAGTTGGAACATTTAGTCACTTCTACAATCAAGGCCTAACTACACCATAATAAAGTCTCTACCAACTCATGATTAGTTCTCACCCTTTAGGAATTACATACTTTACAGTGATTAGATACCAAAGGAAATAAAGAAAAATATTTGAAAATACACGAAGAAATAGAAACATGGAATTTCTCACAAAGCCCTGGATCAAAAAAATTTACAAAAAGATCTTTTGAAAATAATCACTATTTGTGAGCTTATTAATACACAGAGATCATCACTTTGTTTAAACTAAGTCATGTTAACTTACCAATAAAATAGTAAACAAACCAACATTTTAAACAATTTTATAAATTACTTGTCACTTCTTTTGTTAGTCATCCTCTCAGCCATATACAAAAATAACACTACAGGACTGTCCACCTAACCTGTCTCCATTTCTTGCAAAGTCCTGGGCCCTGGAAAGAGGCTGGTCATCAATCTTCACTGTAGATGTCTCCTGCAAAGGGCAGGTGCATGTGGCTTCCAGTGACATTGGGCAATCGGGATAAGTCTGGCAGGCTCTGGATCCGGGACCTGAGTTCTTTGCGCACCAGGGAAACTCTGGCTAACTTGCGCTTGTATTCCTGTAACATCAAACCACTTTCATTAGCATTCTTGGAGTTGAGAGAAGTATCTAGCTAATACTCTGCATAAAATCTGGTATTACACTCAGTTAATGCTGAATAAAAAAGGATGATTACAATGTTAGCATTAAGATCAAAGGAGGACTTCGGAAATATACTGCTAGGTAAACTCTATTATTATGAAAAACCACAATCTTTTTCTTTTTTTTGAGAGAGAGAGTATGAGCCCAAGCAGGGGGCGGGGAGGGGCAGAGGAAGAGAATCTTAAGCAGGCTCCACACCCAGCATGGACCCCAACTCAGGGCTCGATCTCACAACCCTGAGATCATGACCTGAGCTGAAATCAAGAGTCAGATGCTTAACTGACTGAGCCACCCAGGTGCCCCAAGAAACCACAATCTTAACAGTTGTCACACATCTGTGAAAAGAAGACTAATATATTAATATACTTAACCTCAACATATAAGATTTTCAGGCATCCTTGGATAAGAAAAATTATGTATCTGTTTTCACAAACCCATTATTTTCAATTGTGAATGTTGGCAACAAAGCACAGGAGCATTATCAGTACCTTTGAGTTTGTCTCCAATAGATACAAGTTGCTATAATATTACATTACAGTTTTTTAAAGCTATCTTGAAATATTGCTTATGTATTTATTCATTTGCCAGAGAGAGAGAGAGAGAGAGAGAAAGAGAGAGAGAACAAGCAGGGAGAGCAGCAGGCAGAGGGAGAAGCCGACTCCCTGCTGAGCAGGGAGCCTACTTCCTGGTGAAAACTATTTTTAAAAACCATACTACCATTTAAAGCCTCTGGAAATGATCCTAAAAAGCAAAGAACATATAAAGAAACATCCAGTCCAGAAAAATCCATTAAGAAAGGCAAGCGTCTGTGGTCTCTAAACCAAGATGTTCCCTCCCCCCGCCTCCCAGCTCAGCAAGGCAGACTCCTCTCAGACCACTGCAATAACACAAGGATCACTCTCTCGCAGCTCCCAGTCAGAGGGTTTTCTTCCTGAGAAGGGCAAGATATCAGCATTTGTCATCCTACCCCCCAGCTACCTGTTGCTAAGGCTGTCTCAGGATAGTGTAGTTAAGGGCCCAGGGGCCTTTCAATCAGCCCCCGTTGGTGAAACAGAGGCTCTACCTTGGATGTGGGAAGCCAAGAATACTGGCTCAGGAGGTGATGGTCTAATCAGAAAGAGAAAGCTGAGATGAACACAGGTTGCTGCACCCCTCCTCACTCTAAGAGCTCAGCTCCTATAGCAGAGGTAACCCTAAAAGCTTACCACTGTCCCCATACCTAGTTACAGACCCCCAACACAAAAGATTTTTGCCTGACAGAAGCAGGCAGTAAAACAGACAGAACCTAATCTCCTCACATTTTAGTTACAACAACAAAGCAAGAAGTTCAAGTCTAAGGGTACCGTCAATAACAGTGGTAAAAGACAACTAGGAGATTCGTAATAGGAGCTAAACTGTAGGTCAACTAATTTGCAGGAGAGAACTAGGGAAGAAGACAGCTGGAAGGTGACTTCCTGGTGTCAGAACAAATAATCTAACACTGACCTCAGAAAGGAAATCAGTTATCTCAAAGAGATATCTGCACTCCATGTTTATTGCTGCATTATTCACAGCAGCCAAGATATGAAAACAACTAAGTTTCTGTCAACAGATGAAGGTATAAAGATGATGTGGTATATATACACACTGGAATATTATTCATCTGTAAGAAGAAAGATAATTCTGGCCTTTGCAAATGGATAAGCCTAGAAGACCTTACGCTAAGTGAAATCAGAGAGAAAAAGATAAATACTGTATCTCACGTACATGTGGAATCAGGAAGGAAGGAAGGAAGGAAAAGAAAGAAAAAGAAAGAAAGAAAGAAAGAAAGAAAGAAAGAAAGAAAGAAAGAAAGAAAGAAAGAAAGAAAGAAAGAAAGAAAAAAGGTGAACTCAATAGAAACAGTAGAATGGTGGTTACCAACAGCTGGGGTAGCAGGGGGGAGATGGAGAGATGCTGGTCAAAGGGTACCAGCCTTCAGTCCTAAGATGAATAAGCTCTGGAGATCTAATGTACAGGATGTTGATGATATTTAATAATACTGTGTTGTGTACTTGACATTTGCTGAGAGGAGACCTACATGTTCCCACCACACACACACAACTATGTGATGTGATGGATGTGTTAATTATCCTGATTGGGGTGATCATTTCAAGAAGTAGACAGGTATCAAATCATCACACTGTACAGTTTAAATATACAATTTTATCTGTCCATTTTACCTTGGTAAACCTGGGAAAAGCAAATTGGTCCTTATTCTATTAGTAAACCAACACTGCCCCCATGCCCCCCACAAAAAAAACTCCACAAAAAAACCTAAGCATGAAAGAGAAAACATAAATTGTGGGTCCAGTGGCACACATGAACTGTATCAGGGAATGTCAACCTGATAAGTCAGTCAATAGGTAAAGCCAGTACTGGTTTTTTATTTTATTTTTTAAAGATTTTATTTATTCGACAGACAGAGAGAGAGCATGAGCAGGGGGAGCAGCAGGCAGAGGGAGAGGGAGAAGCAGGCTCCTCGCTAAGCAGGGAGCACGACACGGAGCATGATCCCAGGACCCTGGGGTCATGACCTGAACTGAAGGCAGATGTTTAACCAACTGAGCCACCCAGGTGGCCCCAATACTGGTTTTTTAAATCCCTTTCCTAATCTTCTCATTCTTTTCTAACTAAACCTGCATTTTGCCAAAACAGCTTTCAAAAAATTTATTTTGGGGGCACCTGGGTGGCTCAGTCATTAAGCGTCTGCCTTCCGCTCAGGGCGTGATCCTGGTATTCTGGGATCGAGCCCCACATCAGGATCCTCCACTGGGAGCCTGCTTCTTCCTCTCCCACTCCCCCTGCTTGTGTTCCCTCTCTCACTGGCTGTCTCTCTCTCTCGAATAAATAAATAAATAAAATCTTTAAAAAAATTTATTTTGTGTTTAAACTTAACTTTTTAGTCCCTAAATGAATTTAATTCTGTCCAGCTCCAAAGAAAGGGAAGAACTTCAATTTTAAAATTTAAGATAAAAAAATTCCCCCCAAGCAAAATCATTAAGAAATTAAGCCCCTTCCCTTAGCAATAAATACTGAGCTGATATATACTACTTCTACTGCTATGTATAGTATTGTTTATTCTGCCAGTATGAAAAACTTTTGATGCAAATCAAAACCACAAAGATATCACTTCACACCTACAATCATGGCTGTAATAAAAAAGGCAGACAAGGGGCGCCTGGGTGGCTCAGTCAGTTAAGCGTCTGACTCTTGATTTTGGCTCAGGTCATGATCTCAGGGTCATGAGATCAAGCCTCCACATCGGGTTCCACACTAAGTGGGGAGTGCTGGAGATTCTTTCTCTCTCTCTCTCTGCCCCTTCCCCAACCCCAAACCCCACTCACACTCTCTTTCTCTCAAATAAATAAAAAAAAAAAAAAAAAAGACAGACTATAACAAGTGCTGACAAATGTGGAGAAACTGGAACCCTCACACACTGCTGGTGGAAATGTAAAGTGGTCTGGCAATTCCCAAAAGCTATATAGAGTTACACTATAACCCAGCAATTTTACTTCTAGGAATATACAAAAAAGAAATGAAAATGTATGGTCACACAAAAATTTTAACATGATTGTTCATAGTAATTCATAATACCCAAAAAGTAGGGAAAAAAATCCAAATATCCCTCAACTGATGAATAGAGAATCAAAAGATGATATATTTCTACCATGTAATATTATTTGGCCATAAAAAGAAAAAAAGTACTGATATATCCTACAATATGAAACACCCTTGAAAACATGCTAAGTTAAAGAAGCTAGCTAAACAGACTATATATACTGTATGGTTCCATTTACAAGAAATCTCCAGAAGAGCCAAATTTATAGAGCCAAGCTTAGGGCTTGGGGTGGGATGAAGTGGAAATGGTTAAGAAGTTTCCTTTAGGGTCAATAAAAATGGTCTAAAATTATAGACTGTAGTGATGGTTGCAAAATCCTGTAAATACATTTAATAATTGTACACTGTAGGAGTGCCTGGTTGACTCTGTCGGTACAGCGTGTGACTCTTGATTTGGGGGTTGTAAGCTGGAGCTCCCTGTTGGGTGTAGAAATTACTTAAAAATAAAATCTAAAAAAAAAAACACAAAAAACTTGTATATTGTTACATGGTATGTGAATTACATCTCAATAAAAATATTAAAGGGAGGGGAAAAAAGGCTGAGAACCTCAATGCCACAAATAGTATTGTTTCTTTTTTAAAAAAGATTTTACTAATTTGTTTGAGAGAGAGAGAGAAAAAGAGATCATGCTTATGGGGAGGAGCAGAGGGAGAGGGACAAGCAGACTCCACGCTGAACGCGGAGCCCGATGTGGAGCTCAATCTCGTGACCTTGAGATCATGACCTGAGCCAAAATAAAGAGCCAGACGCTTAACCAACTGAGCCACCAAGGCACCCCCAAATACTATTGTTTTTAATGCGAAATGGATTCCAAGTTCTGTTACTTTACTAAGAAATTCACTTAAAAAAAAACACAAATTCAAGGATAAGGGTGAGCTGTTATTCTAGGTGCAGTAAATGCCAAGCTCATACAATATAAACACTCTCCAACAAATTCCAACCTGACTTCTTGGAAAGACCAATCTGTTAATGAAAATATTACACAAAAACCAGTAGTGAACATGAGTGATGGTCCAAAGGGTCAAACAAAATCAATGCCATAGAAAATAAAGACATTGTTTATCATAACCTACTTTCTATACATCACCTGTAACTTACAACACCCACTAACTTACATACCAACATTTGATGTCAGTTCGACAGTCTTCTGACTTGAGATTCTAGCTCTAACTGCATATTTTTTTCATTTTTCAAACAAATGCACCATTCTGTTATTTGATATTGAATTTGAGTGTCTCAACTGCTCTACTCCATACTTGAGTTAAATGTTTCTTGAGTATCTACTACAGAAGGTACCAGTCACTATGCTGGGAACACAAAGATGAATCATAATTCTCACCTAGAAGAACTCACAATTTAATGCGCATGCAATCAAATGAGTAATTACAATAAAATATGGTGTATTCCATTAGAGGCAAAAACCACTTTCTGTGACATACCAGAACCGGAGGATGGAGGACTTTGCCACTCTGCGGAGTTCAGGGAAGGTTTTCAGAATTGAGGAGAAGTGAGTACAACATAATAGGACATGGGAACAGCAAGATAACAGGGCAGTGAGGAAGGATAAAGAGCATGATATGAGCATGCCAATTCACTACCACCACAGAGCACGGTACAAAGTGAAGAAATTAATTCCATTACCAAATATAATCACATTTAAGAGAATGAACCTGAGGAAGAAACCCAATTAGGAGTTTACTGCAAATGTCTAAGACAGACAGACTAGGGCCTGAACCAAGCCAGTAGTAGCAGAGCACTTCACAAATTACACTGTATGTCAAGCAGCAATGCACTTCACAAACTACACTGAACGCATCCAACACCTTACTTCAAAAGACAAAAACAATTTGTAGTTAAGAAAAATCAGCAGGACTGGTTGTAGTTGATGTAAAGAACGATGAGGTTTCAGGCTTGATGAGTGGTTGGATGGAGGGGCTATTATCTGAGATAGTGAAGATGGGTAGAAACTCCTTTGGGGAAGATAAACAGTTCAGTTTTCAACACGTGAGGTGTGTTATCCTTGAGATTTCTAGTAGAAGGCACTTGGAAATGTGGTTCTAGCATTCCGAGCAGGAAGTAAGATGTGGGCTTCAGAGGCAGCAAATAAAAATCTACCTATAAACCATGATATGTGCAGGAGCCCATTAGGCCTGTATGAGTGCATACACAGAAATGTTTCTGAGCCATCTTAAACCACTTTGCTTCACCCTTCCCCCACTCTATCTTCTGTATATCTACCATCAGCCAAGATATTGTTAAACTTTGCTTTTCATGGTTTCAGAAAAAAATAAATGTATACTGAACCTGCTTTACTGAATTATCCATCATACCACACCACATCCTATGATTCTAATTACACCAAAATATGGCATGTCTCCTCCCATTCTTGGTTGGGAATCAGACATACAAGAAGGAGAAGTAAGCTAATGACAGAAGGCAGAAATGTTCCTAGTATTAAAAAGGACTAAAAAAAGCAGTGAAAGTTAATCAGGAAGGTCTATACGTGGAAAGGTCTGAACTTTTTTCCTTAGGAAAATACAATTTTCCCAACAGATTCTTTTGTTACTATGACTATCCAACCCTCAGAAGAACAATATACCATTCACATCCATTATGTGAAGAACTCAGTAATCATCCTTAACCAACTCAATATCTGCTCTCCAAGTTCTTATGTGACAACTCAATACAAATCGGTATAATTTGAGATTTCAAAAAGGTCCACTTAAAGCATTTCATATGCGAAAAGTTTAATGGATTCCCACTCCTTAAGTGTGGGCTGCACATGGTGACTTATTTAAAAAGTACAGTATGAAAAGGGGAAAAAAATCAACTAACTTTACAGTAGAGAAGCCTGACAAACACTTCCTCAGCAAGGCGATCAAGGGCACATCAACACTGATACGTCATTTGATAGTAAGTACCCTGATAAAATGTGATGAATATGGCACCTGACCTCTGCGTCTTCCTGTCTTCCTTCTTCCCCGCCACCCCCTTCCTCCCAGTCTAATTTTGAGGAAAATGTTAGACAAATCCCAACTGAGAGATATGTCACGAAATCCCTGAGCAATATTCCCCCAAATTATCAAGATCATCAAACACAAGGAAAGTCAGAAAAAGTGCCACAGCCAAGAGTCTAAGGAGACATGACAAATAAATGCAATGTGATAACCCAGATGGGATCCTAGAACAAAAAAAGGACATTAGGTAAAATTTTTAAAAATCTAAATAAAGTATGGAATTTAGTTAATAAAAATTGGTTCACTAATTGTGACAAACATACCATACTAACATAAAATATTAACAACAGGGAAACTGGATATGAGGTACAATAAGAACTCTCTGTACTGTCTTCATAGCTTTTCTGTGAACTTAAAATTGTCTAAAATAAAAATTTTTTTTAAAAATCTAATGGACAAATTAGGGGTGCCTGGATGGCTCAGTCATTAAGGGTCTGCCTTCAGCTCAGGGCGTGATTCCTGCGTTCTGGGATCGAGCCCCACATCAGGCTCCTCTGCTGGGAGCCTGCTTCTTCTTCTCCCACTCCCCCTGCCTGTGTTCCCTCTCTCGCTGGCTGTCTCTATCTCTGTCAGATGAATAAACAAAATCTTAAAAAAAAAATCTAATGGACAAATTAAACATTTCCCTAGATTATTTTTTTTTTTTAAAGATTTTTTTTTTATTTATTTATTCGATAGAGATAGAGACAGCCAGCGAGAGAGGGAACACAAGCAGGGGGGAGTGGGAGAGGAAGAAGCAGGCTCCTAGCGGAAGAGCCTGATGTGGGGCTCGATCCCACAACGCCGGGATCACGCCCTGAGCCGAAGGCAGACGCTAAACCGCTGTGCCACCCAGGCGCCCCTCCCTAGATTATTGAAGCCGTTTTACATACATTCTTATCTTAATCTTCACAAAAATCCTGCAACAGAGGTATCACTATCCCTGTTTTACAGATGAGAAAACTGAGATTTAGAAAAATTAAGCATTAAATTGCTCAAGCCAGAAATGCCCGATGCCAGCCATGCAACACATTTTATTTAATAACATTCACCAAAATTAATGAAAAATAAACTAATAGATCTTAGTTATTCTTGGACAAATGCTACAACAATCACCATTCAAAATGCTGATACAATCAAAAACTACTCAAGATGTTTTGGAGAATTCCATTTATATTAAATTATCCACATTCTGATACAGATTTGTTAAGAATATTGCAGAATGATCTACAATTTCAGACTCCAAATAACATATTAAAGCACTACACTAAATTTATTAACAAATAATGAGGAATTGTATTAAACCTGCTCTGAACACAAAATTTTTGTGGAGCCAAAAATGATACAAATTTTTCTTCAGAATCTTTTGTCCAAATTATTCCTTTTACCTGCCCAGGATCCGCATCCAATTTCTATTCATCCTTCAAGTGCCAGCTCAAATCCCAAGCCCTCCAACTGAACTTTCCCTGATTACTTCTCCCACACTGAACTTTCACTACTACCTGATCATTCAACAATATCTTGCTCTGACATCCTACTGACTATTCACATACTACATATATAGGATACACTAGAAAGTTAATGAAAAATGAGAACACCAAAAAATAACAGAAACCAATTATAGTCATCTGAATAGCTAAAGCCGTTTTACACACACATAGATTTCTTGAGAAATGCAACATTCATAAGAAAATACAGATCTTTTTCTTCATTAATGGCTTAGCTACAACCTTTTATTTTTTTAAGATTTATTTATTTTAGGCGGGGAGGGGTAGAGGGAGAGAATCCTGAAGCAGACTCCCCACTGAGCGGTGGAGCCTGACAAGGGCCAGGCCTGATGCAGTCTGATCCCACAACCCTGACATCATGACCGGAGCCAAAATCAAGAGCCAGCCACTCAACTGAGCCACCCAGGCACCCTAAAAATTATTTTTGAAAACAGCATATAAATCAAATGAAAAACTTACCTGAGTGCTTTTCTACTAGGAACAAGTGATATTTAAATTAACTAGAGAACAAACTTTGCATCTTTTCCCTCTACAAATTCTGCTCTTTTCCATTTTAACCACCTGTTTAGCCAAAAGCTATTTACAATATTTTAAATGAGACACATCATAAATCCGTAACTATTTGTTTTTAAAGTAGTCTCTACACCCAAGGTGGGGCTCAAATTCATGACCACAAGATAAAGAGTCACCCACTCCACTGACTGAGCCAGCCCCTGTAAGTCCATAACTATTATGTACATACTATAATTCAAGTACTGTATGTGTTACATACCCAAAACTCTACAAGAGATAGGCTTTTCAGAACCCCAGGCTTCCTCAAACTACCTCTCCCAACCTTTAATCACTATTTTCCAAACTTCAATTAGCTAATTGCCACCTTTTATTATTTCTTCACGAGTCACATATACTGTTTATATAGTATTTTCCTTTATACCAACTAAGAGCTTCATTCTAAAAAAACAACATCCATATAATCACAGCTTTGTTGTGCTACTTGGAATTTCACTCACACATTAACTACTAGAACAAATGTTCTCAGGCAGCACCATGGCAGGAGCAGCACTTGGAACCAAAGCTTTACCTCATTCCCATCAATTGTTTACATGAGTCATTTTACATCTTCACTATTTCCCTCATTTAACAAGGCCCATATTTCTGTCCTTTATTTGCTAGAACTATGTGTTGTTTCCCAAGGGCTGAAAACTTTGATTACCATGTACTTCGACATTAATGAATTATGTGTGATGACTTAAGCACACTGAAAGTGGGTTAGAGCTAGCCTGAAATCTGACCTTTGGAAAACCTTTCTTTACAACTGAATATATATTGTCTGATCATCTCCATTTTGGAAGACCTCCTTTAAGACTAGACACTGCCACAGAAACTTTTCCTACTTTAGCCTCATGCTAACTTCCTATGAGCCACTTCTATTAGTTATTTCTGAACTTAAATACTATTATACTGTTTTCTAGTCTTCAAATCCATAATTAGGGTGAAACACACTTTGTGTCCAGCAGAGCACTGGCTATGAACAGATCCCTAGTTAATACTTCTGGACATGAAGTCAGAAGATCTGGGTGCAAGTACTGCCTCCTCAATTTACTACCTATGTGATTTTGGGCAAGGACTCCCTAAGATTATCTAAGCCTCAGGTGTTTTCTTTATAAAACAGGGATACATATTTTATAGGGCTGTGAGGATTAAATAATGTACAAGTTTTCAAATTATGAAGTGCCATATAATTTGTGATTACCATTCTAGGATGGTACCAGAATCATCTTGCACTAAGAAGAGCAAAGAAAATAAATGTCCCCAAATTTGGAGTTCTTATTCATTTTAGGGCTAAGATACAGTTGTTCTAAAATTCCAATTGCTTTAAATAAATGTTTTAACTATTTCTGAATTTAAATATTTATATGGCTGTTTTCTTGCGGATGCTACTAATAATTCCACTCTCAGGTCATACTTGACAGTGACTTTTTAAAAAAGACCTGGGAGAATTTCAGCTGCATCCACATGTGGTCATTTAAAACTGGGCAACAACTGCAAGCATCAGGCCTACCATGTTACAACCCTTCTTTCTCCCTTTCCACTTTCTGAAAGCTGCTGTAGCGGGAAGAGGAATGCATCAAGCAGGAAGCCCAATCCCAATTCTACTGAGCAAGCTGTGTAGTGTTTGCAGGATGCAAATCTGAGCATAGCCCAGGTTTCAGAATGCTTTGAAAACAGGGCTTTGGGAAGTCATTCTCTCTCACTTTTCATTTGTAAAATCCATCTTTATGGTCCCTTTCAAGAACAATGTGATGGGACTGAATAACACCCAATAAAGAGATATGCTAGGATTTTTTTTTCAGCAAAGGAAACAGGGAACATCTGAGCATGATGGTTAGACCTTCCCCAACAGTATTTCTTAGCGATGGAGATAGTGGTGTAGTATATCCATGACACCTTATTTTCCAAGTATTTCCAAAGGCATATCTATGCAAATACCTAAGCAATTTAATTTCTTCCTATGTATCTCAATATATGTATCCTTAGTCTGAAATCTGATTCAGTTCTATTTAAAATTAATCTGTTTTTATCATTCTTGCCAGTCTTCAATGTAACTAAATATTTGAGAATTAAAATAAGTAAATTCTTGGGTGACAAAAGAACAAATTAGTGTTGAAGGTAAAGTTAGTTATCGTCACTCAAAATAGTATTGAGACATGATTTTTATATTATAGAACCCAATCCTCACAATCTTGATTCCTTTCATTTGTTCTCTTGCAGACCCCAAGTGGTTTTGTTCTTTGAAGTGTATTTCATTATGACCTTTGCCTCTCTTAAAATGTTAACATACACATCTCTCTTAAGCCTCTGTCTTCAATATAAGCTTTGATTCTTATTTTTCAGGATTCACTATACTTGACTTCAATTTCGTTACCCTGGGGTTGGGGTTCTTTGCTAGGATAGATAGGAAAAGTTAACTGAAGTTGATCAAGACTTTAAAAAAAAAAAAATTGCACAGGGTTTTGTTTTTTAACAAGGCCAAAAAATTCCCTGATGTTAGGGACTTTCTCAGACTGTGAGTAGTCAAGTCTATTGCCATCTCCAGGAGAAAGAGGGCAAAGCAGATAAAGACATTCAGTGGTTTGCTCTAACTTGTCTTCTATAAATACCCAAATTTGGCTTGGGATCTAAACCTGCTTTTGATAATTAAAAAAAAAATACATAAATGCAGCCATCAAATCCTTTATTTCCTTTCACATCACTCCTGATGAAACTATTTTTCCTTGACTGTGTGCACAAGTTTTAGCATTTAGTGGGAAATACTTCAGTGTAAATAACCTCTAACACAACCTCTGACATCCTTTGAAGGTTTACTCTCATTCTCTTAAATAAGTTTTCTAAAGGCAGATGCAATCTAGCATATTGTGATCCTAACTAAAATTTTGATGTGCTTACTAAATGCCAACCATTGTTCTAAGTGATTCATTTAATCTTCATAGGTAGAAACTATTATTACCCATGCACTACATATAATGAAACTAAAGCACAATTAACCACTGATTAAGAAACTTCTCCCAAAATCAAGAGATTAAGGAGCAAAAAGAAATTCATACCTAGACAGTCTGGGTTGAGTTCTCATGCTTAACCATTATGCTACCCTTTCATATCTTGGAATTATTAATGGGATGGGTATTCTGAGGAAATGTGTTACTCAACTGAAAGTTACTCTACATCAAATACAGGATCACCACAGTGGCAGGACTAAGTCTTGTCCGTAAAACAAAATCCTATAAAAAAGCAAATTGTGACTTTTATTAGGTAGTCTAATTCTGCCGTTTAAACATCTCTCAAATTCCCAGTAGTGGAGAGTTGTCCTTTTCTCACGAATAGCGTATGGGCCTTAAGACTAATTTTTTTAAACACAAAAAGGACCAATAATAGTAAAAGCAGCAACAACACGGAGAAGACACAGGGAAATGACACAAGAAAAGGAGCTAGTCTACTCAGGAGTGATGACCAATATTCCAGGAAAGCAGAACCTGCTGATATAAATTATCAGTTTTGATTTTAGTTGGGAAGAGGCTGTCCAGGAGCTAATAGCATACAGGCTAATTCTGTTTATTAAACAACTTAAAAATCAAGTTGGGAGCAGTAATTGAAGTCAGTGAGCTATAACAATTAATTTTTCTATTCTATTTCTACTGATATTTAAGTGAGGAAGTAGACTTAATTATGCTAACTTTATTTTCATTTTCTATGTGACCTTTCAGCCTCACTCCCTCAGTACATATTATCCACTTACTAAAGAATCACACTATCTCAGGGTCAAGTTCAGTTCATCTGGTGTTTAACAAATTGGGTGTCTCATGGAACACTGTTACACAAGGTTTTAACAGGCAGAACATAAGTCGGAGATTATGAGCTGTTTTGGGAGCAAAAATAGTTTCTCTGCTACATCCCTCCTCCAACTCTTAACATGCTCATTTCAGAGCAAAGCTCCAAGAGCAAAATCTGATTTACAACATTCCTCAAAATCACTGAAATACATTTTTGCTGAATACATCCTACCCATCTCCCAGGGCTAATAGTTTATATATAGAATACAAACAACAGACCCAACGTTTCTGTTGTCCTGGTCATTCAACCTCTTCACCACTTCAAACAGCAAACTCACCACTTTATTTAACCTTCACTTTCGAAAAGTAGTTTCATTGGATATAGAATTCTAGGTTGGTGAGACTTTTCTTCACTTTTCATTCCTCTTCCCTTCTTGAGTGGTTCTGCTGAGAAACTCATTGTAATTCTCATAAGATGTCTCCCTTGCCCCTACTGTTTCTTCCAAGGTTTTGGCTTTGGCTTTCTGAGATATGCTTAAGTGTAGACTGTAGGTTTTTTTGGTATCCTGCCTAGTATTTGTTCTTGCAATTTCTTAGATCAGTGGTTAGATGTCAGTCATAATTTTGAAAACCCTTGGTCATTACTTCTTCAAATATTTCTTCTGCTTCAACTGTTCTCCTTGTGTTCCAAGCACATGTGTGACATCTTTCCAAATTATCCCACAATTCTTTGAATGTTCTATGTTGGGTTTCTCCCCCTTATTCTTTTTTCTTTTTGCATTTCAGTTTGGAAGTTTCTATTCACCTATTATCAAGCTTACTGATACTTTCCTCAGCAGTGTCCAGTCTACTGAGGTGACCATCAAAGGCACTCATCTGTCAGTGTTTTTTATTTCTAGCATGGTATCTACTTTTCCATTAGAGTTATTAACACATCAGTTAAATTCCAAAAGTTGTGTCCTACATGAATCTGCTTTGTCTCTTCAGGCTGTTTCTTCTGGCATGCTTTGTGTTTTTTCAAAAGCTGAACATGATTGTAGGTAATAGGAACTTAGGTAAACATTTTATTGTGAGGTTTTACCTTCATCTGGCCAGGAGACGAGTTGTGTTTGCTGTAGATATGGATGGCAGAGGCTTAAACTCAGTACTTTATTAAACAGTCCTTTCACATTAGTGAATTCTAACTGGCAGAATGGTCTTGTCACCTATACCATATCCACTGGTCCTAGTTCTACCCTCTTATCTAAACCCAACTCCTCTCTTCTGATAGTTTTCAAACTATCATGATAGTTTCATGTGAAGACAGGTAGCAGCACTTAAATTATGCTGTCCCCAAATCTGATCTTTGATATCCCCATTTCCTTCAAATGTCCTCCAAAGTACTGTTTCTATTTCCTTTGTCATCCAGGCCCCTGCCTCTGAATACACTGCATTTAATTCCTTTTGCTAACGTGGAATCCAAAGCTGAGTAAGAAACCCATCAGTGACTGAACCAGCATCCAATGAAACAGAATTTACTTGCCATATAACACTTAGTGTATCTTAACACTATTTATGCCAGCTATGTCACCATGCTAACTGTTCCATGACTACTGCTTCCTCTCATGAAGTGATGCGAGGCCAGGTCCTGACCATACTGATGCAGTGAGCTTAGGAGGAACTGACTGTGGAAGTTTTTAAGCAGAGAAAGCAATACAAGATTCCCACAGATCCCCATTCAATTTGCACTGGTTATGGAACAATGGTCATTAAACTCTGAACAATTATTAGTCTCAGAAGTGGCCCTAAATTGAAGTTGTAAGCAAATCGGTGTGCATGTTGGATTTTTCAAAGCTGTTGGCAACTCAAAAAAGGTTAAGAATGTCCATATTCTTCTGGTATTCTATATCTTTCTGATTTTCATGGACACTTTTTTTAATTAAAAAAACCCTAAACACACTTACATTCCCACAAGTCAAATGGTAACTACTATCTCACTAGGAATTAGAATACAAAACATATTACTGTGGCATGTTAGGTCTAGCAACTAATAGGTCACCAAACTTATCAAGTTTACAGATAATGAGCTGCCTTACTATCTGTGTGCATTTTGTTATGTAAATTATGTTTTAAAATGCATAGTTAAAAAATAAAATGTATTGCTTATTAATCCTAAAAACCTCCCAAGAATATCACTTTATATTGGAATCAAATGACTGGATCTTAGAAAGTTTCCAAGAAGAAAAGGCTTTGCTCTGAGGCAATTAACTTTCTCCATAAACTGATCTAAACATGACCAGACTTAGGAGATGCTTTATAAAGAATTCTGCTTTAGGAAGTTAAGTCTGACAGAACTCTTTCTATGAGATAGTTAGTATGAATGACACACAGTTCTCCATACATTTTTCATTGAACTACATGAGAGGTTTACATTTTACTTAAACAAATCTGATGTATGCAATGGTATTAAAATTATCTAGACTTAAGTTCTAACACGAATCTTACTTCAAAAGCAAGAAGTGGATAAATTAGATGGCATAGTTACCAGTAACACCACTCCCCTCATAAATTACAACGGTGTACTGAAGGAATTGGACCTAGGCAATAACTTTTATTAAACAAATAACTTAAATACTCTTGATAGTACATCTCTCCACAATTTTGTCACAGATACCTAGTTCTTTAAAAAAGTCCAAGAAGTATAACTTATTTACCCAATGTGGATAAATGGTCTTTTTTTTTTTCCCTCAAAGTTCCACTCCTATCCGAAATGAAGGAAACAAAAAATAAATGCTGGCCAGCAGCTATAAATGTTACATTTAGAAAATCACTTGCACATCATTTTTTAAAAAAATAAAAGTGAACATACACAACTACTTAAAAACTTTTAAAAGAGTGGAACAAAATACATCAAAATGTTAATAATAATTGTTTTTAGTGGTTGGTGTAAACTCATGAATTTTTTTTTTTTTGTATTTCTCAGTATTTTCCAGATTTTTTTCTTTTAAGCAGGCTCTCATACCCAATGTGGGGCTTTAAATCACAACCCTGAGATTAACAGTCAAATGCTCTACCAACTGAGCCACCAGGTGCCCCTATTTTCCAGATTTTCTATAATAAACATGTATCGTTTACATGGTGGGAGAGTGTTTTAGGAAAAAAAGACAAAGAAAAAGTTTTAAATTCTACATACTGCTTTTATAAGTTGAATTAAGCTTAGGTACTTAGAAGTTACCAAGCATGAGATAAGGAATAGTGGAAAAAGCCAAGAGCAATGAATTTTAGAACCTGAACAGATCTTATAAATCATTAGATCTGATATTTACATTTGAAAGATGAGAAAAGAACAGGCTTGATATTATACAATTTCAAGTTCACATAGTAAGTTCCAGAACCTGTAACTCTTAAGTTCTCAGTTCATTATTCTAAGTCCATACTCTATACTCACTGAATTGATTAAGTTATCCTAGTAGAATGTAAATTTGTACATACAGTATGGCTATTAACTATTTTTAAAAAATTTTATAACTGTTTACAATGACGTTTTCAGTCTATGATTTTTATAAGATATAAGGAAACATATCAAAATGTCATTAGGAGGTAAGTAGCTTTAATGTATTCAGTTTAATGGGTTTTTCAAATTTCCTTGTAATATATTAATATTTCTGGGCTTCGGTGTTCTCAGCTGTAAAACATGTTTAACTATAGTTATCTACTTCATAGAATTACAAATAAAAATAGTACTTACAACAGTACCTTGGCACAGAGTAAATGCTGTTAGTTATTTTATGATAAAATTTTCAATTTTAAATTATTCTCTCTCCTACAGTGAAGTTTAAGTGCAACAGTAGGGTTTCAGGTTAGGTACAAAGACACTGGTAATTTTTCACTCACAGAATTCATGGAAACATATCCTTCATGCACTACTGGCAGATTCAGTCAAGCGGCCATATAATTCTGAGTATACCAAAACTAATAAGCTACTAGAGGCTTCAAGAGCAGAGCTTCTTGATGAATACATGTGTTTTTTCTTTTTTTCATTTACAAAGCTCAAACAGAGGGCATTGGTGCTCACTGATTAGTCAGAAAGGAATGCAGACAGAGTGTAATCTACCATGCAGAGCCCAACCTGACAACCTAGAACTCAAACCCACTAGCCCCAGTCACCCATATNGGCCCCTTTTTTTTTTTTTTTTTTTTTTTTTTTAAGATTTTGAGAGAGACAGCACAAGCAGGGGAGAGGGGCAGAGAAGAGGGAAAAGCAGGCTCCCTGCTATACAGGGACTCCGCATCCATCCCAGGACCCTGAGATCATGACCTGAACCAAAAGCAGACGCTTAAACGACTGAGCCACCCAGGCACCCCCAGATGATAACGTCTAAGACAGGCAGTGAGTTGAGGAAAAAGGGTCACCAGGTATACACGATACAAGGTGTTGGATGGGAACACAACACTAAATTCTGGCAGGCATAAAGCAAGCGGTATTGTTTGTCCCTATCTTCCTTCTTCGTCCCACTTTTCCTTCTGTCCATTTTCTCTTTTGCATTTGTTCCCTTGCCTCATGCTGTCAAAGGAAACTCTTTAACACTGTCATCACTTATAGCTATACTGTGAAATTTTCAGGTCTGCATTACTTACAGGGCATCTCCAACTTTCACACAAAATTCATTTTGCTTGAAATGTATATATACCAGTATGCCTAATGTACACTATGTATGTATACAACATACAGATAATCTAAACAGCTCTGACACCAAATTCAGGTTTCACAAAATAGTTAGCAAACAAGTCAAAACTACCCCATAAGGATGCTACAGTCATTTCAGTTTGTATAGGAGTCTGGAGACATGTGGGTACTAATATTTGTGATAAGAATGATAGAAAGACATGCTAATGGTGGCAAATATTTAGATCCACTCAGATACTCCCTGGACTTCAGCTGGTTGTCTGTATGTTCCATATTAAAGGAAAATGAGAAAAGAATTTTGTAATTCTGAATTGGGATTCAGCATAAAAAAAATACCAGTGGTCCAAACGCAAGGGAATTTCATGAATCCAAAGAGAAGTATATCGCTCCTTTACATTTCATGAAAAGACAAGATGGCAAATTGTTGCACATCTTTTGCTTTATAGATTGAAGGAAAGTTGATGGGACTACGGTCAAAAGCAATATTGCAGTTCTAGTTCAAGGCTCTAAAAACTAAATCCTTCTTCCAACTTGAAGACTGGATCTTCCTGACTACTAAATGTTATTCCTATTTAGTTAAGAGAATGATATATTATTTAAAACTGCATTTTCTTTTTAATAATTGATGTCCTTACTAATTTTACATCTCAAATAACATATAAGGGCTTAAAATATTAACTACAGGGCACCTGGATGGCTCTATCAGTTAAGCATTCAACACAGGTCATGAACTCAGGGTCGCGTGTGATGGAGCCCTGCCTCGGGCTCCACACTGAGCATGGAGCCCGCCTGGGATTCTCTCCCTCCCCCTCTGCACCCCCATCCTCTGTTCACGTTCTGATAAAACAAAAACAAAGCAACTTAAAAAAATATATAACTACAGTAATTTGTAACTTAAGAAATCTGCCTGGTGAAAACACTGTCCCTCATAATATATAAGTTTGTTGCTAAAATGTCCTGTGTTTTTATTCACATTTTTTAGGCATGTATTATGTGTGAAGATGGAACACTGACTACGTAAGTCTAAACTTCATCAGCAGCCGCACTCTTCCACAATCTCACAAAGTAGCTCACCTGTCCCACTGTTTCACTCTTATGCTCTCATTTTACAGCCATTATGACTATAATGCTGTTGCTTATATTGTTTCCTTACTCGCCTAGAATCTCCAACCATTCTTTTGTCAATCAGAATTAAAAAGTACAGAGCTTTTCGTAACATGGTTGTGAGGACGCTCTACTTTCTGATGGATAGGGGTGGGCTGGGCTCTCCAGGTGTTAAAGCATTTTCAGTACGTCACTGTGCTGGGTTTTCTATTACTTCCTAGGGGAAATTT
The DNA here is from genome assembly GCF_002007445.2 of Ailuropoda melanoleuca. Taxonomy (NCBI): domain Eukaryota; kingdom Metazoa; phylum Chordata; class Mammalia; order Carnivora; family Ursidae; genus Ailuropoda; species Ailuropoda melanoleuca. The sequence continues at coordinate 70,003,505 of NC_048231.1, forward strand.
CTTCCCTCTGCCTGTCTTATATATTGTCTTTCTGAAAATGCTTGGTGGTTCCAGTGATATTATCTTTATGTAACTACAGACTGTATGTAACCTGCTTTGGCTGTCAGTAAAGTGGACAAAATCCAACATGAACTATAGCAGTGATTGGTTTTTTTGAATATATATGATCCCCATCACTCCTAGGCCGCACCAGCCAGAAGGGACACTGCTCTTTTCCTCTGCTCGAAGCTCCCATGCAGACACAGATTCCTCACCACTGCAATCTGGTCAAGGAAGGAGAAGATGCATTGGAGTTAACCCTCCTGATTGTTTCCACTCTGGAGTACCCTTACTTCCAACCTCCTGCTTCTAGGTGTTCCATGTGGGGCATAGAGTATTTGTATAGATGCTCCCACTTTTAGTAGAGTAAATGCTAAGATGCAGTTCCTCTCTTCAATTCCTGTCAGTATTTTACCTTCTAAGAATACTGCCCCTGGGAGGCACCCATCATTTCCTTTTTATCAGAGCAGAGCTATGTCATGTATTATATATAGTAAATATAATTTCTTCATTGTCTGTGTATCAATATCTGTCTTTTAAGCAACTTTGACCAATCATTATGGACAGAACTTTCTGTGACAATGAAAATGCTGTGTACCCACACTATCCCACAAAGTGGTCAAAAGTCACATGTGGTTAATGAGCATTTGAAATACAGCTGGTGCTGAGGATTTAAATTTTATGTTTTATTTAATTTTAATTAACTTAAATAGCACAGGTGGCTAGTGGCCACCTATTGAACAATGCATGCAGCTCTGTATCTCCATACATGTCATCTCAACCCCTCTACTTCATCTGGCTTTCCACCTTATTTCTCTCCTCTGACCCTCTTTTCATTATATCTCTTTATTTTGTAATTATGTAATAGATATGTAACAATATATAAGGTATCTACATATACCTCTTTTTTAGTTATATGATAAAGACAGACTGTACTAAGTTTTATACATTTATTCTAACATCTTAAAATAGAAGTCAAGGGTAGAATGTTTAAGCAACTATCCTGCTTTTGTTTTTTTTACAGAATAGAATAAAAATCTAAATCATCAAGGAAATAATGTAACACTTTATTTGAATCCAAGTCTCTCAACGTAATCAATTACACTCCAGAACACTGGGGTGAAATGTAGAAAACACTTCAGATCAACTTGATTTCTGAGACCATTACTTTCAAGAAATCTTGAAGAACTAAAAGGGTGAACGTGTGCACAAATACTGTACCTAATTTTAAGGAGGTAGATTCCAAAGACAACAGACAAGTAAGCCTAATACAGGTTAAGTCAGGATCTCAAAAAATAACTAAACATACTGCTTAAAAGAACTTAGGAATCCAGGCACAATCCTTAAGATGCTAATATAACTAGCAATATAAGAACTTCCTTTTTTGAAAGGTCTATAGGTCTAAGACAGACATAAGCTAGCTAGAAAACCTCCACGTTTTCTTATGTGGGGCTGGACCTTCTGAGGTAGTTACTATATGCTGGGCAGTTTTAAGCACCCAATTCATGTAACTCCCATAATAACCATATAAAGCAGGTATAATTATTATTTCTATTTTATAGACAAGAAAACTGATGTACAAAGAGGTCAAATGTTTTGCCTAATATCAATGAGCTAGTAAGTGGCAAAACCAGAATTTAAATTCAGATAATCCAGTTCCAGAGTTCCCACTTTTCATCACAAAGCTAAGCTGCTTCTCAAAGTGTTCACTGGTCTAAGACCAAAGTCAACTAAGAAAAATTTCTAACCACAGACCTATGTTCTGGCCTTATCTCTTCAACACATAAAGACATTTTATCTATAACTCAGAATATATCCTTAAGAAATCTGCAAAAGAAAGCAAGCCAAGAGAGCCAAAATAAGAAATGACAAAAGTCGGGTTTTCAAGAAAATCTACGGGCTGAAACACTGACTCAATAAGATAATAAAGATACATATATTTTAAAAATTAAGTATGTAAGAATCTGATGAGCAATTCATAGAAATGGCTGATGTTAAAAAAATAAAGAGGTTTGAAGTAGTCCCAAAATTAACATGACCAAAAAAATGCCAATGCTGCACTTTCAAAAATATGTACACTCCATAAAAAATACACGCACACTTCAGAGCCTAGAAGTAAAGCTTATACACAACAGAAATAAATGTCATAAATTATTTATGCTATAGTAAAAATTTTATTTACTGGACCTTAAATAGTCTTTATTTAAAAAATAAAAAATATAAAGACACATTACATATCTTACTATAATTACATACTTTGTTTACTGAACTGATCCTTAGATCCTTTCTCAGAGCCCATTACTTTCATCAGACATACACTTTTAAATATTTACTTGCATTATTCCTAAACCCATGGATTAGGAAAAGTTATCTAAAAGCGAGGAGAATAAATGTTTTTTTTTTTTTTAAAGATTTTATTTATTTATTTGACAGAGAGAGACAGCCAGCGAGAGAGGGAACACAAGCAGGGGGAGTGGGAGAGGAAGAAGCAGGCTCCTAGCAGAGAAGCCTGATGTGGGGCTCGATCCCAGAACACTGGGATCACGCCCTGAGCCGACGGCAGACGCTTAATGACTGAGCCACCCAGGTGCCCCGAGGAGAATAAATGCTTTAAGCACTCACTGCAGCAATAAATAAAATAACCAACAAAAAAACCAATTTATAAAAATTACTTTATAAAAATTACAACCTAACAAAAGCTTTATAAAAATTACTACCTAAACAATATTTTACATTAAATAGGTCCAAACACTCTTGGTATCAAGCTCTTGGAGGCATGACTTTTCTAGTTGTCATGGACATTTATACTGATTCTCCTGTGGGTCACTTTAACAAGGCAACCTGTGCCTGTTGGAACTCCCAACACATGAAGATTCAGAAACCACAATAACCAAACTGGTGTGGCTGGTGTGCTGGCAAAACAGAGGCAAGGTTCTGGTCAGGTCTGGGCTGACCTGGCAAACTCACAAAACTCTGGCACTACCATCTCCTGTAACTCTGACTTCCTTTCAACTTGCCCCAGAACTGTAGAATCTGTGAACTGTCCCAGGGAAAGCTATAATAAATCCCTTTTTTCAAAAGGATCTCATAAAAATGTGACAAAACAATCTCAACCCCCAACATCAGATAAGCATGCTATAAGGACAAACACAACAAAAACAACAGCAACAACAAGAAACTCAAGGAAAATTACAAAAATGAGGAAAAATAATGAGGAAAGATAAACATCATGAAGATTCAACATAACAGGTATTTAAGTAGATCTGAAAAATCGAAACAAAAATAAAAGGCAACTTAGATCTTTGCAATAAAAGGGAACACCAAATATCAAGCAAAGTTAACAGAAGACCAATATCCTACAAATGTGTTAGGTAAAGTGTTAAATGTGCAAGAGAAAGGAAAAATACAGTAACTAGGACAAAAGAGAAAAAGACATGACCCAAGAATTCTATATTCAGCTAAGCAGTCATTCATGGGTGAGTAGAAAGGAAAGCCACTCTCAGACATGCAATGACTTGCACTATTTTTGTCACTCTTCATGACTGCTTAACTGTCCTTTATTTTGACATAGTTGACTGATAGCTATTCAAATAAAATTTTTAATGACAAATAAAACGTGAAAAATGGTAATGACACAATAAAAAAATAAGAAAAATGATTCTTAACACACCAATAAAGGGTCTAAGAACTTACAAACAGAATTCATCTATAAGATGAAAGAGAGGGGGAAAACGAAGGGGCTCTTATTTCAAATTATGCATTTTCAATATCAATAGTAGATTCTGGTTTTTATTTTTCATTCTAGATTTTTGATACTTTCCATTTTCCCAAATGCATCAATCTGTGTGTGTGTATACACACACAAACATATATATGAGCAAATACTTTTGTGAAAATTTTAAAATATTAAGTACATATGTTTCTACCAATTTTCCAGAAAATGGAAAAGATTGCTCTCCAAACAGCGTGCTCCCTTTACATCAGAAACATTCAAGCAGAGGCTATCCTTCGGAAATGTTCTAGAATAACATCTAACACAATCCAGCACTGGTGGATTACATGATCTCCAAAACTCTTTCTAGTAACAAGTTATCATCAACCTTAGACTATATTTATCATCCCTTTATAACAACAAAACAGCCTAATTAAAATGGACAAAGGACATGGACATTTTTTTCAAGATCATAAAGAATCAATTAGGATGGTTACTATCAATAAAAACAGAAATAACAAGTGTTGAAGAAGTGAAGAAATTAGAATTCAGGGCAGTGTTGGTAGGAACATAACACGGTGCAGCTGTTATGGACGGTATGCTATGGTACAGCAGTTTCTCAGAACATTGAAAACAGGATTGCAGTATGATCCAGCAATCCCACTTCTGGGTCTAAATCCAAAAGACTTGAAAGCAAGGACTCAAAAGAGATATCTGCTAAGAATTCATGTTCACAGCAGCATTATTCACAACAGCCAAAAAGTGGAAGCAACCCAAGTGTCCATCAACAGATGCGCTGGAAAACACTGCGGTATATACATACCACGGAATATTTAGTCTTAAAAAGGAAATTCTGGCACTTGCTACAACACTAATAAAACCCAGAGTACACTATGCCGAGTGAAGTAAGCCAATAACAAAAAGACAAATAGTGTATGATTCCATTTATATTAGGCACCTAGGCAAATTCAGAGACAGAAAGAATGGCAGCTGTCAGGGTTGGGGACAGTGAGGAATGGGGAGTTGTTTAATGGGTATAGACTTTTGATTTGAAAGATGAAAGACTTCTGGAGATACGCTGCACAGCAATGAGAATGTATTTAACACTAGTAAAGTGTCCACTTAAAAATGCTTAAGATGGTCAATTTTATGTAATGCGCGTTTTACAATATTTTAAAATATAAAAGCAAGAACTATGCCATCACTTTAATGGCTCCCAGAATTTCCCCGACTAACTAGCTACTTTTAGAGCATTATGCAATTAAAATGACCTGGTAAAAGGATAAAAGCAGAAAAAGTTATTATGTAAAATAAGGGGTTCTGATATTTATTACCGTCTTCACACAGATTGTGTCACATGAATTTATATGAATAAAATCAACTAAGGCATCTCCACTTCCACCTCCTTTTGTCACCAGACAGGATATCATTTTGTTTTCTTAAATTGTAGCAGACTGAGCATGAAAATCACTTCGCTTCACGGCTTTATTTTCCCCCATACATCTAGGAATTTATGAAAAAAATTATCACAGATAGGCAAAGATTTAGCTAACGGTGATTCAAAACGATGTTTTTCAATAGCAAGAAACTGGAAAAAACTGCTAAACAGGCAGCTGGTTAAAGAAATACTTCATTTTAGATAGTATTTGTAATGAGAAAATGTTTACTGGAAATGTGTAAAAAAAGATAACATGGAAAATAGCATGCACTATTATCATTCCATCTTCCAAATCTTGTAAATGGTATTTAAAGGGTAATGAGATTACAGGTGGTATCTGTGTGTTCTTATGAATGGTTTCTGAACTATGAGGAACACTTACTACTTTTACAATCAGAAAAACTTTGGTGTCAACTATTCGATTTTTAAGAAAGAAAAAAGAAAGATTTTTAAAATAGTTCACTCATTATGTCAGTTATCTCAATAAACCTGGGAAAAAATAAAAACAACAGACTTCACTGCACAAAAAAACGAAAAAGTTTAAATTTGATCTACCTAAAACCAAAATCATCCTCCCCACCAAACTAGTTCCCTCTTTTAATATTCTTTTAGTCAATGTCAGAATCATTTGCCCCATGGTTTTCAAAATTTCATTTATCATGGATTCCTTCACCTCTCTCCCTCAGACCCGATTAGTAAATTCTTATGATTCAATTGTTTCCCATATCTGCCCGTTCCTTTATTTTCTCACTGCTATCAATTATGGCTCAGGCATTCATTATCCATAATATAAAATTTTCTAATTAAATCCTATCTGGTCTCCTTATTGCAAATTCTCCCCATTGTAATCTACTCAGTAACTTTAACCAGGCTTGCAAACACTGCCAATGCTACCATTCCTCTCCAACCTTTGGACTGTTAACAACCATCAGGTCAACCTGACCTTCACTGCTCTCCACAATTTGGTTCCAACCTCCTTTCAATCTCACCTCACTCCTAGTAATTCTCAACTGCTACAGAAACAATAGAAGTTATCAGTTACTAAGCACTTACTTTGCTTCAGGGTGAGTGCTAACTGCTTTGTAAGCATAAATTCACTAATCACAACACCCCTCTTGAAGGGTATTACTATTATCAGCTATATTCTTTGAATGGGTGAGCAAGCAGAAAGCAATTACAGTTTAAATTCCTTTATTTTTATGTAAAAAGAAAGAACACTGGCTTAAAGACTGATTTCATTTGTGGCTCCAGCTCTTCTACCAGGTAGCAAGCACTGTGACTCAAATTCAGGGCTTCTTCCCTGCTGAGTACCGATCATTTGTTATTCATGTTTTCTAACATTGTTAACATGTTATTCCACTGAAGGAAAAACAGAGCAAATTGGTAAAATAATTTTACAATTTTTAAATGGCCACTTACTCCTTTGTTTCAAATGCTCAGCTGCAGTTCTAGAAGCTGCAGTTCTTGAACACACTGCCCACCTTTTAAAGTACTGGACCATNACTTACTCCTTTGTTTCAAATGCTCAGCTGCAGTTCTAGAAGCTGCAGTTCTTGAACACACTGCCCACCTTTTAAAGTACTGGACTATATTAATACTAATGACTTAAAAATTAGTTCACCTACTATGCTTGATATAACTTTCTTCAAAAACCTCAAATCTCTTTAATCATTTTTATTAAAGGACCATTCTTTTTCTGATTTAATTACAAAATAAATCACCAATTTAAAATATATTTATATACTTCTTGCAAATTACATTTGTACTGGTATTCACTCATTCATCACTTGAATCATTTACTAATTCAACAAAATCACCAGGAGAAAATACTACTCCAAGCGCTTAGCATATGGCAATAAACATAAAAAACTAAACAAAGTTCTTCCTCTCGTGGAGCTCACATTCTAATGGCAGGTACAGATGATAACTAAGTACATATACAAGTTTTATTTATTTTTTTTAAGATTTTTTATTTATTTATTCGACAGAGATAGAGACAGCCAGCGAGAGAGGGAACACAAGCAGGGGGAGTGGGAGAGGAAGAAGCAGGCTCATAGCGGAGGAGCCTGATGTGGGGCTCGATCCCACAATGCCGGATCACGCCCTGAGCCGAAGGCAGACGCTCAACCACTGTGCCACCCAGGCGCCCCCATATACAAGTTTTAAATTTTCAAAGAGTGATACGTACTATGAAGGAAAAATAAATAAAAAGCCAAAAACAAACAAAAAACCACGGCAGTTTAATATTGTAGGTGGGAAGAGGGCAGGAGAGGGGGTAGGTGGAACCAAATGAAAGGGCAGTGAAGGATGCTGAACAGGTGACACAGGAACATAAATCTAAATGAAAAAAGGCCCAGCTAAGTAAAGATCTGATGGAGACAGCATTCCAGCTATTCTGTTAAGTGATTAGCAAAGCAAAACCCTGATGTAAGAAAATGCTTCACCTGCTTTAACAGTAGTAAAACGGATGCTGTTGAGATGGTTCAAGATGATGTTAAATGGACACTCGTGACTAGTGATATCATGGAGTTTTAAATAAGCTCTAAAAGTGTAATGGGAAGCATTGGAGAGTTTTAAACAAGGGTATGATGAGCCCTGATTTCTTAAAAGTAAACCACGCTGCAGTTGCAAAGGGCATTAAGAGAAAGAACAGGAAGATGAGTTGTTAACAATCTAGGCAATGAATGACAACCACTTAGACAAGGGTAGTCGGGCAGAAGTTACGAAACACATATACTATATAGTTCTATTTTACAAGACACAATGGTCTTCCATTTTTATAATAAACTGAACTCATATTTATCTCTACTCCCTCTCAAAAAGCCACTAAAATAGTAAAACAATGTACTAAGGTGGAAACCCAAAAGAATGGAGAAGAGGGAATGATCGTACACAGATGTCAAGACACTTTTAGAAGACGGAAAAAACTGGAACAAGGAATAATGACCAAAAGTGATATAATTCATCCTGAGGAACTTTGGAGAGGGTCAGGACTTTGAGGTACACCAAGCTCCTTGAAATGTAATAGTGAGTCTTAAGGCTGACAATAAGGATCAACTGAGAATCTCCACGTCAATCTGTTAAAACTCTTATCCCATAGAGCCAAAAGACAGGAGAAACCAAGCCAAAGATCTGCATCTGAAGATCCAACTCACAGACAAAAGGCTGGCCCTGTTCTGAAAACAGATGCCCTATGTTATCTACCCAGCAAATGTGATGCGCTTTTTTTTTTTTTTTTAGAAAAAATGAATGGCCCAGAAGACCTATAGATAATATTTGGGAATTATCGAGGACAATGATCTAGTACAATCTTACTGAAAATTAGATTGATAACATGTATCAAGTCCTTAACATGAATCAGCAATTTCATCTTAGGAATTTATCACAAAAGAAGGCATACATGAGTCAAGAGTGTATTAGAAGAGATGTTCACTGCAATAAGTTTATAACAATATCAAAGCAGCTGAAACACTTAGTCAAAGAACACAGAGCTGTTAAATTATGATACAGTCATTCATGAAAAAGGAAAACAGTGGCCTAAGTTGTACACATATTACACGAAAAGGACAGTATGCAAAATACATGAAGCCAAAACACAGGGCTAAGCCTTTTGCTCAGGGAATTATCATAGGAAAACTATGATAAAAATAGATTAACTGCATAACCAATAAAAAATATTAAGATTATGATTCTTGAAAAATAAATTAACCATAAAAATTTTACACTTAATGATATTTAGATCTCAAAAAATAAGAAACCATTAAGAAATTAGTAATGTCTGCTTTAAAAAAAAATCCGTATAGCTCCATCTTATCAAATTACTTCTAAATTTAAATCAATGATTTGAATGAAAAAAAGATTAAAATGTAATAGATTCCATAAGATGAAAGATTCAATAAGCAGTTCTCCATATCCTTACCACTAGACCCTTAATAAAATGTGAAATTTGATAAATAACCATCAAAAAGCTATATGCAGGTAACACCTTCAGCAAGATTTTTAAATCTGCACTTTGAGTGCTATCTATTTAAGACATTCTCATTTCTTATAGTGAGAGAACAGATATTAGGAATTTCTAATCATTAAATGTCTCAGGCAAAACAAAATTTAAGCATTAAAAAAGGAAAATTGAAGTTTCTGGAAAACAAAGTTTTATGAAAATAAATACTCTTGAAAATCCTGGAAAATACTGTCTAGCAGATAGAGGGGATGGACAGCAAAAGTAAACAATGTGTTCAGAAACAGGGAGAAGGCCAAGTAAAGTAAGAAGTAACTACTTAGGAAAATGTCATTTGAAATATTAAGTATGAAAGCAAATATGTATAAAATAAGTGGAAAGTAAAAATTCATATACACAACAATCATTTTTAGTTAAAATTGTAGACACGAACAATACCAAAAATAATACGAACAAAAATCTGCATAATTAAAGGAAGGTGAGACAAATGGGCCACTAGAATAAAAAAGGGACTACGTTCCCATGTATACACATATAGGAATTAAGTAGAACAGAAATGGCGTTCCACAACATAATAAAATATAAACTGAGTTATTAAGTCATTAATCATTATTTAATACATGACAAGGGACATTTACTATCACTTTCAGTTAGATCCCTATGTCACACCATAAATTAAAAAATCCTAATGGATAAAATTACTAGGGGAAAAAAACCCAGAAAACAGCACACTATTTTTAAAGTTATGAATTGAGAAGACCATCTTAACTATATCCAGAAAGCCCAGAATCTATAAAAGAAAAGACAAACATTAATACGTAAACTTAGAACCAAACAGAAAAGTAGTCAAAGGATATATGGAATTTGCAACAAAAATAGTGAATAAATATTTTTAAAAGACGACCAATCTGAGTGAACAAAAAAATAATTTTTAAACTATCAGATATGCAAAAGTTTTTTAGAAATCACTGATATTCAGTGTGGACAAGGTTGTACAGGAAAAGATGCACTCATACTGCATGGAGTTTAAGAAGGCAGAACATTTATACCTGAAATGAATACAACTCTGTGCATCAACTATACTAATAAATAAATAAATAAATAAATAAATAAATAAATACATAAATGCAGCAAAAAATAAAAAATTTAAAAAAATAAAAAGGCAGAACCTTTTGGTGAACTTGAGTATCCTGTTAACACATAAACATACATTCCCTTGGACCCAGATATTCTATTCTGCTTCTGAGAATCAATCCTGCACATATACTTGGATGCCTGCATCACCAGGATGCTCTCTGCAGCACGACTTATAATGCACAAAACTAATAAAAACAACTCAGTAGCTGAAATCTGACACCACGAGAAGAGGGACAGACTTAAATAAACTCAACGAATAACACCCATACAATGAATACTACACCCTCAATTTCAAAAATGAGTTAAATCTGAATATACTGATGTAAGACTGCAAAAGATAAACACAGTCCTCTCTAACAGTTTTCCCATACGACTTCTAGAACTTGGAACTATAACTTGACTTAAGAGCCATCAAATTGTTATTTCCAATTTTCTATGGAATTCTAGCAATTTAAAACACATCCAGGTACTATGACGTAAACAGGGATTTTATAAAAGCATATTTCCTTATATCAGTTGTATTGAGCATCAAAGACATTATCTTAAATGTGAAAGAACTGCTGATCTCCGTACTTTCCCCACCCCAACAGTATCAAAATCAAAATGCCACTTTAAGTCCCCTATCCATGAATGCCTTCCAAAATAATACACTAGGTGAACAAGAGTTTATTCAATAATTTCGACTCCTGAATGGTGAAATATAATTTCTATAGCAATCTGTGACATGCATTTTGTAAATATAAATTAGATTAATAGTCTATTTTAAGTTATCTGCTTAATAACTAAAGTTAGTCACAAGTTCCAAAAATGATTCATAATTTCCAAAATTTTAAAAAACACTTCATGTTTTCATTCATTACAAATGCTTTAAATAACCACCTCCTTAAAAAATATGAAACAGACAATCCCTGAATGAATACTTTAAATTTGTGTTTGATTTAAAGAAAAACAAAAAACAACAACTCATGAATATCTGGTCAATGACAGTTGATGTTCAAAGATGCAGATAACTGAAAACTATTTGATGGTATCGCAGCTTATATATATGGTAAGTATAAATCCTGACCTCTCAGTCTCAACTTCAAAGTGATGCCACCTACTTGATACAAAAATGTCTAAATATCTCAAATCATTTCCATAATCTCTGACAAAGAATTATCACCTAGTTATAAATGATAACTTACAAAGAGTTCTGTGGAATGACTTCCTAATTTATTGGAAATCTACATTTTTATTACTTGTAAAAACATGTTCAGCATAATTTAGGTGGTCTCTTTTAGTATGATAATACCTGGTCATGCTGAAAAACAAAAAAGTTCCTAGACACTTTAAGACAGTGATTACCTCTGAGGAGGGAGGAGGCAGAAAGAGTTGAAGAGATAGAGTTTTTAGCTTTTGCTGTGATTTTACATTTCTTTAAGCAAAACCTGGAAGCAAACGTGCCCTTTGGAGGCAGAGTTCCTCGGTTCTTAACAACTCACTACCTCTTCGTGACCTTGGACAAGTTATTTAACTTCCCTGTGCCTCGGTTTTCTTTACCTATAAAATGGGGATCATTCTTCCTGCTATATAGGATTAAATGAGTTGACAGATGTAAAGTGCTTACAATAGTACCTGACAAATGGTAAATGTTACTGCTATTATCATCAGCCTCATCACCTATAACCACCAATTTTGCAATCTAGCTGAAAGGAACCGGGAAAAGAGGGAACTGGAGGGTGGCATCTGATCTATTTCTACACTTCCTTACATTTCGAACATAAATTCTATTTTTGTAACCAGTGATAAATAACCAACTTAAGTGAAAAAGTATCATACAGTAGAATAACAGTTTCAGTCTTCAATTTTCAAAAACATGAGACAATAGAGGCTTTGGAGTTTGATATTTATTTTTAGCAGGAAGAATATGCTAATGATGATGACATCGTTAGAAGATACGCCCATGTCCAATACCTGCAACAGAAGCTCAATAGAAGTTAAAGAAACCATACCAAAAGACTAAGGACAAAAATTTCACATTACTTACCCTTAATTCTGCTAACAATAAAACAAGTAACAATATGTTTAAGATTGAAGTTGCATTACAAGATCAAAAACTAGCCAATTTAAACATCACATGTATCTTCTTAAAATTTTTTACCTTTTCCTTTCTATGTACAATTGGGAAACCTTTCTAAAGGTAGAGCATGGTGCCAATCACTATGCTCCAAATTGAAAAGGGGGAATGCTAAATTAAAAGCTGAGAATTTGAGGTGGAAGAGCTCTTGATCAAAGAGCTGGTCTCACAGGTAGAATGACGATCCTCTTTGGCAGAGACTGCTAAAACAAGAACTAGACACTTAGTAGAGGCAGTATCATAACGTACCTACAAATTTACATTGAACCGTTTAAATAAAGGGATCCAGACAAGTTAGAAATTCTCCCACATATACACATAGAATAAGAAATTGCTAGAGCAATAAACAATTTAAACAAGAACTAGTCAAAAAAGATTCTGGTCCATCCACCCCTGACAACATCTACTCTGCTCAAAAGAAAGAGGAAAATGTTTCTCTTTTTCAGCCCTGTACCTCCAGACTCATCAACCGTATCGATCACTACTTAACTTAAAGGAGAGAGGACTTTCTTTTACCAAAGGGTGTGTATGAGCCAGGAGTGAGGTGGGAAGATGTTAAACATCAGAATCAGGGATGAACAAAAGAGTAACTTGAAGACTAACTTCTTGAACAGAATTGATGAACTTTTCATGGACAGGGAGAGGGGGACTAGCATACCCACAATTAATTATATGCCAAAAAACTCTTTATTTTTTGATTGTATACCTAGAAGTACATACATGTACTCAGAACAGGAATTCAATAAATCCAACCATAATTTACTGTAGTTGACACCAGACTTTACACTGCTATTTTCCCATTAGTTACGTTCTTGAAAGTAAGAGTTTAAACTCTTCAGATGAATTACTATTATTGGAATTCCACATGAATACTTTTATAAAGCAACCAATTTTCATAATACCAAATTTCTAAGTTTACTTAGGCTGCTGATTTGTTTCAAGTAGAAAGATACCCATTTCTGCAAGGAGTAGCTTACCTGGGCCATTGTCAAAAAAATGCAAAATGTGAGGGAACAAGAGTATTTTGAAATGCCTACCAAGAAATAAATTAAACAAATAAGCACTAAAGAAGGAAAAGGTTACGCACTTCCAATTTATGCTCTTTCTCTGCAAGGGCTTCCTTTTGACAACGAAGAAAATCTGCTAACATTCGAGTGAGTTGCTTCCTATCATCTATTTCAGCCGCCAATCTGCCATTGTAATCTGCCAGCAACATACAAGCATCCTCTACCATTTTAGAAAGCCTTTCTCCAGATTCTTTATCTAAGAAAAGCACAGAACAACAACATTATTATACAACAAAAACAATGCCATATGCCATTCCCTCACCCTGACTTCCAAAGAAGCTCCAGATCACATTTTTTCTTACCTGTTATCTTATCTAGTAGGGATACTTCTTGGACTTCAACAGGCAAAGATGCTATCCTCTGATGAACTGCTGCATCACCTGAAGCTGCATTCTCTAGATCTTGTAATGCTCTAACAAGATCTAGAGTCTAAAAAGTTATACAACTTTAGAACCATAATAAATGAAGCTTAAACAAATACAAAAGACTTAAAATTTATTTCATAATCCTTTCTCCTTATGGGCTATATATTTGTCCAAAGTTTTAAATATAAACTACTTTTGAAGGCAGTCCATTTCTTTTAAGAAATATTAAGAAAAAGAAACTACACTACGTCAAGTATTAGAAATATATAAACTGAAAACTAAAATAAGACATGGCCCTCAGCCTTGAGGAAGTCATACTCCAGTGGTAGAGACAGATAGTGTAAAAATAATTATCAGACTCAGAAAGTGACAAGCTTCACTTACGTGCCAAATACATATAGTGGCAAAAGGGAAAGCAGGCTATAACTTCAACCTAGACAATACAAGTTTTACATCCAGCATATTCATTATATTATCATTATACATGAGCAGAATTTTTTAATACTAAATTGGATATTCGGGGTAGGGGGATACAAATCATGTTCTACTACAACAAAGAAGAGTCTCACCAATTCTACTTCTACATGATGTAATTAAAGCACAAGAGCAACACAGTTTTGGAATATGCTTAAATATGGTTATCTTCAAGTATTCTACAGTTTGTTAATAACATCATTAAAATATCACAAAATTCCATAAATCTTATGACTAATACTTATACAAACACTTAGCCAATATAAAAATTATTTTATCATTGGAATATTTTACTTGCACTGTTTTCATATCAGATATAATTAGGAGGGAACGGCAAGCCTCTGCTGGTAACCTCACAATTCATAATGTCTATAAATTTATTCCAGAGGAAAATGAATACATTTTCTTTTTACTGGTCTCCATTTCCATCCCACCTCCTTCTTTTTTTCTTTTTTTAATCCCTAAGACTAGTTCCTGGAACAGTAGGAAATTATAAATACACTTGAAAAATATAGGATATAACCAATTCTGTGTATACATTAAGATGACACTGACAGATCATTACTGATTTTTCCTTAAGCTATTCCCTTACCAAAAAATGCTGTCAGTGGGGTCTAGCACAAAGTCTAGCATCAAACATGGTAAGAATGAATGGACTCTAATAAGAAATATATTATCCCGCATATGTTTTTCATTCATTACTATGTGTTTAATATTCTAATATTAAAAAAATAATTTTGATGTAAGGTATATCCCCCTACAAATGAAAGTGAGCTTAAAAGCAATGATGATTATCAAGAAGCTTGTTTCTCATGGTGCTACAATTAACTTTTATATTGTCATTTTTTTAATCAGTCTTAGAAAGTTCTATAAAGTAATCTGGCTTTATGGTCTTGATATGCATGCTTTAACTACAAACCCCTCTCATCTCGCCTTCACATTCCCACATGAATTAATTCTAAGTTGCCAGTACTGGGTCAAGGATCAGATAAAAAAACAAAGTTGTCTGAAAACAACACTAGCCTACAACTTTCTAATAGAAGAAAATGAAATGAGTTCAACTGGATCCTACAAAGAGAAATTTTAGCCATTCTTATAAAGAATGACATAAATAAAATGGAAGCTACAAAGCTGAACCACTGAGAATTAAGTAGTACAACTAATCTGAAAATACTCATTATAAAATGAAAAGCAACAGCGTTTTATTCAAGTACTAGATTAGAGTCAGACAGATACTCCTAAAAAGTACAACCGAGGTTACTCTTTTCATCAGGGAGAACACAAGAGGATCAGGCCCTGTATCTAGAACTTGGGTAAAATACTGTTCATGGAATCATAATAGGCTCTCAGCAGAAAGTGCTTTGTCTTAATTATTACCAAACAGAAAGAAATATAAACCTTAGCGTTTGGTTGTTTGAAATGTTATTATTTTTTACTCAAGCTTTTGTCCCTGGTGATCACGTGGGCTTCAGCACCTCCTGTCAAGGAGTGAACGGGTAGTTTGGTTCAGGTCCTAGCTGAGCACCTAGCTGAGATTCTTTCTGCCTCCCCAGTATAAACACTGATATAACACACCCATAGATTTAGGCAGTGATTGGTTTTGTCTTTCTTTCAAACTCCTTTCATTGGGGAAAGAGTTTCACCCAGCCTCTGGTTTCATGCAATGAATTCAGGTCCAGTCCTCCAACTCCCATGGAGCACTTTGAGTTCTTATTACCCTAGTATTTCTGGAAAGTCGTGTCCGCTTCCGGACCAAAGCTTAGCAAGAACCAGGCTCTGGCTCACATACTGAGTTGTGCTTCTGTACCATTTCTAGCCCACAAAGATATTTACCTTGTTTTATGAGTATGGCTATGTCTTCATTTTCTCCTTTTAAATTTTATCTGTCCCTCCTATATGTTTGAAACATAGAAGGAGGAAGCTTTAACACTCAATGCCCACATAATTAAAAGTTAAAAATGTTTTTCTGGAATCATCTGATGGCTAAAGAATGCTATACTGTACCAACCTGGGAGGACATGGGGTATTAAGATAATGACTCTAATCCAACTTATTTTACCATGGAGCTCTATAGTTACATAGAACTATATGAATACATGCTTGTTACTATAATACTCACTTTTACATGTTTAAAAAAAAATACTCTAAAGGGTGGCATTTTCAGTGTACTTAAATCATGTAACAAAATAGTCTTATCATATAATGTTTTATTTATTTAAAAGGAAACTATTTAAATGGAGGATATCTCACCAGACCTAATCATATTTAGCAATCAGATATCCTCTTTCTATGCAAAATATAGTTGTCTAATATACAATATACAACATACTACATTAAACATAAGCAATCTGTTAATCAGAAAATAAGAGATATTCATATAGCTTCTTTCTTGTTCTCAAGAATTATAATGAAAATCAATTTATAGAAGTAAAACACCAAAATTAATAAAGCTTGGTGGCCACATGAAGTAACAGTAACATAGCTCCCTTAACAGAGAAAAACTTCTACCTGTGG
Organism: Ailuropoda melanoleuca; assembly: GCF_002007445.2. Lineage (NCBI taxonomy): Eukaryota > Metazoa > Chordata > Mammalia > Carnivora > Ursidae > Ailuropoda > Ailuropoda melanoleuca. The sequence goes on from NC_048231.1 coordinate 70,020,325, forward strand.
TGGTTCACTTGGAGATCCCAGAGAGGAACAGTTTTCATTTTCATCCACCTTTATCTGTTCATAAGTTCGCTTCCTAGGCTTCTTATCACCATCTGAATTGGAAGAACACTGAAGTTTTAATGAAAGCAAACATTTTAATGAAGAGATCATGATAAAAGATTACACACTTACACAGAGCTTGCTTAAGTTGTTCTAATACATCATTCTCATAAACAGACCTTTCTTCCCAAATAGATAATACCCTTCCAAGGTGCTTCTTACAACTTTCATCAGTTTCACTAAAGAAAAAATACAAATAATAACAATTAATAGAGCTACTGAAAAGGTAATGGTGATTTTCAATACAATCAGACATTCATTCCCTGAAAAAAGCTGTTCAAATGTTTATTGAGCATCACTATGTGACCAGAGGTTCGGAGCGGATCAAGACAGACCTACTCCCTGCTTCCTTTAAAAGCCTATAGACCTATATTTTTTTAGGATTTTATTTTTTTAAGTAACCTCTATACCCAAACTGGGGTTCAGATTTACAACCCCGAGATCAAGAGTCACACACTCTACCAAATGAGCCAGCCAGGTGCCCCTAGACACATTATTAAACAAAAAATTACAAAAAAATGTAAGAGTGCTCACACTGGCTACTAGGGGTTTACAAACAAGGTGCCCCTAACTGAATGGGGGCTGAATATGAAGCTAAGAAGATTTCAAACAGGTGATTTTTAAATTTATTTAACAAATACTTATTGACCAAGGCACTATCTTTGACACTCTTTTGAGATACAAATGGAGCTTTATAGCAGCTGTTACTTATAAGGGCCACAAAAAAGAACAAGGTATTAAAGACAAGCATAATGCAGAGGCCTGGCTGACTTCAAGACAGATTTTAAAAAGTATCTGAGGAAGTAATATTTGAGATCCAACGACTGGAACATCAGGGAAGTGGCAAACAGACTACTCCCAACCACCTCCTTCTGCCCTTATCACTACCAGTATAGACTGCTATACCTCTTGCCTGGATTTCTTAAGTCTCATTGGTCTCTTAGGCTCTTACTCCTCACTCTATGCTCTATGTAACGTCAGTCAAATCACAGGGCTCTTCAATCACCTAAGAGCTATCAATCATACCAAGAATAAAACCAAAATCCTTATCCTGGACCACAAGGTGGACATGTTCTATTTCCTGGCTACTTCTCAGTCCACATTCCCCAAATACCTTTCCCATACAAATCTCCTTGCTGATCCTCAAACATGTCCAGCACATAGATGTCTCACTGTTTCTGCCAAGGATTCCCCTCTACCTACAATCCTCTCTTAGATGCTCAAGTGGCTCATTCATCTTTTCCTTCAGTCTCTGTTCAAATGCCACCTCCCCAAAATAGTCATTCTTTATCTCATGATATAAAGCTCTCATACTCTCTACTTCTTTCCTTATTTCTTTTCTTTTTTTTTTTTAAAGATTTTATTTATTTATTCGACAGAGATAGAGACAGCCAGTGAGAGAGGGAACACAAGCAGGGGGAGTGGGAGAGGAAGAAGCAGGCTCACAGCAGAGGAGCCTGATGTGGGGCTCGATCCCATAACGCCGGGATCACGCCCTGAGCCGAAGGCAGACGCTTAACCGCTGTGCCACCCAGGCGCCCCTCCTTATTTCTTCACAATACTTACCTACTAGCATAATATATGTTCACCTGTACATCTAGTTATTACCTTTGTCATCCACTGAAATGCAAGCTCCATGAGGACAGAACTTTATCTTTTTTGCTATAGTATCCTTAGGGCCCAACACATAGTAGGCAGTCAATAAATACTTTATTGAATTTCTCAGAAGAGGCAACATATTTAAAAGCCTTAAGGTAGAAAGAACTAAAAGAGTGAGTTCAGTTAGCTTAAACTTGGACTATAAAGAGTGTGTGTGGAAGAAATGTGAGACAGGAGTCTGAAAATGTGGATAGGGCCATGAAACAAGTCTTGCTCAGGACTTTAGACTTAATTTCTGGGACAAATGAGAACAACTCAAAGGCAAGGGACTGTTATGATCAGCTCTGCAACTGTGACTAGTTTCCTACTAGAGGCTCCTGCAATTATAGAAATGACATTATGGGGGCGCGTGGATGGCTCAGTCGGTTAAGTGTCTACCTTCGGCTCAGGCCATGATCTTGGGGTCCTGGGATTGAGCTGCGCCTTGGGCTCCCTGCTCAGTGGGAAGTCTGCTTCTCCCTCTCCTTCTGCCCCTCCCCCCCGCTTGTGCTCTCGTGTGTGCTCTCTCTCTAAAAAATAAATAAAATCTTAAAAAAAAAAGAAATGATATTATGGAAACTAGAATGGAAAGAAATTTAAAGAACTGTGCGAACTATATATACTACCTGGGATAAAGGGAGTTAAGGAGAAAGGAGAATGTGATATACTATAAATCACAGTAACAGAGAAAGTTAAAGATGACACTTAATTTCTCATATGGGCATCTGGATAGATAGAGTTGGATCCGCAGAGAGTGAAACCTGGAGGAGCAGCAAGTCTGACAAGGAGCAAGGACACAATATATGATTTCAATATGAGACACAGTACGTTTGAGATGTCTGAAGGCATACAACTAGAAATTCATGAGGCAACAGGACACAGGTCTAAAACAAAGAAAACACATCTGGACTGGAGGGTAAGATTGTGAGTTACTAGGGTGTGGATAATAACTAAATACATGCAGTGTATAAAATCATCCAGAGGTCAAGTGAAGAATATGACCAAAGAAAGAGGGCCTAGAACTGAACTCTTAAAAAATGCCAACATCTGAAAAGATGGTAAAAGACAATATCTAAAAGGAAAGATAAATAATATTCATTAAGAAAGTAACATACAGCAGTATTTCACACACTGTAAATTTTTGAAAAATGCATCCATTATGACTAAAGTTGCAGGGAATGTCTGGAGTTTATTTTCATCCTTAAATCATTGAACACAGATCTTCATTTACCCCTGGATTCTATAATTTAGACTGATTTAGTAGTCTACCCAATAATGTTTACCCAGTAACCTACCAAATATTTGCATATGTTTGGAAATAAGCATTTAAAAAGGACATAAGCCAAAGCACTGATTTTTACCCTCAGAATTTTTCTGTAGCAAAATTTTTCAACAAGCTTATAATTATTCTACATAAATATTCTATTTTAATATGTTCCAAAGCATTTTAAATGTTCCAAAGCATTTTAAAATGTTATGATATATATCCAAACACTAGAACACCTTAAAATTATAAGCAATATGAAAGGAAAAGATATGACGCTTATCCAGAAATATCAGCTGGAAAAGTGACAGCTTTATAACCACACAAATTTTCAATTCAAAACCTTCATTCATTCTTAATGAAGTTCATTCCAAAATGGCAGTTGCTTTTGGTCTCTTACAGGAAAGCTGTTAATTCAAGTACTCCAAATACCCACCATTGCAACCGTTCAAAAATTTCCCTTCACACAAAGTATTTAACATATTTACAAATGTCATTTATAGTAAGTCTTTTCAAATGAAAATTTCAATGAAATACATTCCGTTTTTTGTTTGAATGGCTTACAGCAAATTTTAACAAAAGGACATATTATGTGCATTTAAAACAGATTACCTAGTACCCAAACAATTACCATACCTTGAAACATGTTTAAAAGCCTCCACTATAACTGGTGCAAAATCTTTTGTAAACTCCGGCCCCTTCCTTTTGCTGTTCTGAATGACATCATTGGCTAAGTAGAGAAAAGTAAGCTTCCTGTTTGGTTTGGCTGAAAAATAAAAAAAATCAGTAAAAATCTACTTGAGATATCCTCATTTAACTTGGACAAATTTTCTCAATACCTGAATCAAGGAGTTTGAGAACTACAACAAACCTACTAACCTTTATGTATCAGGTTCAACTCTAGCTTCTCATCCTACTACCAAACATCAAGTCACTATTCTTTAACTCACTAGGTTTCTATAGTTCCTGGAAGTGCATCATGTAACGGGAAAAAAAAGGACTCAGGAGGAGGAACTAGTCAATAATTAATTTGTTTCCTTGAACTTTTACTAAGCTGCCCAAACTACTTACCTTCAATTCCTACTCTTATCACTATTCCCAAATTAGTACTTTTATACATCAAAATCCTTAGGTCTACAAAAATGCATCTCTGTGACTCTATCTGTACTAAATTTTGTTAAAACTATTAAACACTACATGAAATACAACTTATTTAAAATAAGATGGTGACTGGTCACGTTAATTATGATACCCTAAAGCTTGAATTTATAACTGTTTTAATACCCACACTAATTTTAAAGTTATCATTAAGGTATTGTAAAACAAGAGTACGAAATGTAAAATACATTGAAAGAGACCTCACTTCAATTAATTATGTACTTTTTGTTTATGAAATAAATATTTCCCAAGCTAACAGAGTTAATGTTGAGGAGACCAAATGGGCAGTTTAGATTTTCACCCACATTAGATTACGTGGGCTTAAATAACTGAATTCATCTAGACAAAAAGATGTCTCTTCTCACAATATTCCATGAGTGTAATCATCCTTCTAAAAGAACGGAAAAGATTTCAACAATTGTGAGCCAGGATACATTTTTACTAGTTACAATGTTAAGTGGTATAGTATTAAGTACAACTCAAATAAGAGTCATACATATAGGTAAAATTTAGTTAGTTGAACATAATCTTTTATATTGACTATTTTCATAATATAATTTTACTAGAATTAAATATGAATTATTCAAAGTAGTATAGTTATATTCAGAAACACTCTACTCTGTGGCATCCACATTCAATGGTGTAGGAAACTTATGATAAGGACTGATAATCCAGTGCACCATTTAAGACAAAAACAGGCAGGCTACATCTGGCCCTCTAGATTTGAGTTTTCAGTTTAATCATTCAACACATTAAAAGCCACTTCTGAGTTCACGTCTTTCTTGAGGGTGAAACTAGTGACACACACAACCTTCCCACAAAAAACTAAAATACTGAGTTAGACACGACCAGACTTTACAAATCTGTGCCATCCATTGCACAGTCTCATTTGCCTATCTAAAGATGTGGACCACCACTATGCTTTTGAAAGTCTTGGAGCAGAATAAAGATATGGAAGAGATGGCAATAACAAAGACCAACTTCTGATTCTTCTGGCTCTTGTCTGGTTAGATAAACCATTCAATATAACTGGTTAAGATAGCAGGACCCTTTCCCATGAAGAAGATCATAATGGCAGCTTACCCAATATTCAAGCCTGTCTCTTTTTTACCTATCCCTGCCCAAAGAAAATCCCACCCAAAGAAAAGGTTAATATTAATTAATTAATTCAAGTATTCGCCTTCTCAGCGTCAAAATCAGTTTCAAAACTCAAATTTTTATTATTATCTAATTGGGTGACCATCTGCAGTACTTTAAATGGGTACCTGAACCAACAGGCTCCTTTTCCTAAATGGCGGTAACATTGATCAAACTTTGGGGCGCCTGGGTGGCACAGCGGTTGGGCGTCTGCCTTCGGCTCAGGGCGTGATCCCGGCGTTACGGGATCGAGCCCCACATCAGGCTCCTCCGCTATGAGCCTGCTTCTTCCTCTCCCACTCCCCCTGCTTGTGTTCCCTCTCTCGCTGGCTGTCTCTATCTCTGTCGAATAAATAAATAAAATCTTTAAAAAAAAAAAAAAAACATTGATCAAACTTTTACTATGTGTTCCACACTATTCTAAGCACTTTACATATATTACCTAATTTAATCCAAATAATGTTAAGGTACCATCATTACCTGCAATTGGCAGTTTAACAAATAGGTATCAAAAGAGTTATCTGCCCATAGTGAAATATCCAGGAAGGGATCAGCCAGGATTTGAATCCGAAGTCCAACTCCTAAGCATTCCCTCTTAATAACTGGACTATGCCTCTTATGACTATGTTATAAATGAAAAAGGATGCTACCTTTTGGAAAGATCACATAGTGACTCAACCAAAATATTTTATAATGTTAGCAGCATTATTCACAATAGCAAAAGGCAGAAGCAACACAAGTATCCACTGACAGACAAATGAATAAATAAAATGTGGTAAGCCATACAAATGGAATATTACTCAGCCTTAAAAAGAAAGGACATCATGATACATGCTAGAATGAACCTAGAGGATATTATGCTAAGTGAAACAAACCAGTCACAAAAAGACAAATACTATATGGTTCTGCTTATATGAAGTACCTAGGATAGTTAAATTCATAGAGACAGAAAGCAAATGGTGATTGCCAGGGGCTGGGGGGAGAAAGGCAAAGAGCTATTGTTTAATGGGTTTGGATTCCAGTTTTATAAGATGAAAAGAATTCTGGAAATAGATGGTGATGATGGTTGCATAATAGTGTGAATGTACTCAATACCAATAAACTGAACACTTAGAAATGGTTAAAATGGTAAATTCTGTTCTGTACCACACAAACTTAAAATGTGTATTTTGCAATATTTTTAAATCCATGGGCTACCATCTCTTAAAAATACAACTCAGAATGGTTTCGACAATGTACATTAAAGCAAAATTTTACAAGATTTCAAAATATATTTCCCAGCATATTCCAAAAAACAAACCCAGCATATTTCAAAAACAAACCAAAACCACAGCATGGTTTTGGTATGAGGTCCAAATATCAAGACATTATTTTCATTTTTTTCCCCTTGTGGAACCCAAGCTAAACTATGAAAAAATCCTAGAAACTGCTATAATGTATACCCTTTTCCAAATTTTCAGTAAAAAAACTTACTTCCATTTAAAACTTTGTGTACCTTCATGTAGAACAAAAATAAACTGATGGAAGTAATCACAACAAGCAATTCCATAAGAAAATCACAAAAATGATTTCCAAATGAATTTTGATAATTTGAAAATAACAGAGCCATAAATTGTTAAATAAGCATACAAAATTAACAGAAAGAGCAAAGATACCATTTCATAATTCCTTAAAGAAAAAACTCTGTTGATAATAAAATATAACGCTTAAAACTGGGGCTGACCTAATAACTTCCTTTATTTCTATTGTCACAGGGCTCCTTGTAAAAACAGCTATTTTCTAAATCTTCCATTCAATTTAAATAGCACTTATTTAATGTTTGCTAAGTGCCAGCGACCATGCTGGGCACTGACCAAAAATAACCTTTCCTGTTCAATCAAGAGTTTTCAAGCTCTATATAGACTGGCACATGATAGGTCACATCACTAAAAAGGTGAGTTCTCTTTATTCCTTCCACCAACACTGGAAGAAATCATAAATATAATATTATATCCCAGTGTAACTGTATGTGTGTATACTGCTACTTTTGTGCCAATAAAGTATAAGCAAATAAAGACCAGTCAATAGTTACATTGTAAGGAATCATTTTCTTATATCGCTCACCTCTCTGAACTAAAATTTTTAAGCTACTGCGGGTAATAAGTATAGCCCTTTTCCTTGGAACTTGTAATGTGAACAGGTAAGTCAAAACAAATAGATGATCGGGGCGCCTGGGTGGCACAGCGGTTAAGCGTCTGCCTTCGGCTCAGGGCGTGATCCTGGCGTTATGGGATCGAGCCCCACATCAGGCTCCTCCGCTATGAGCCTGCTTCTTCCTCCCACTCCCCCTGCTTGTGTTCCCTCTTTCACTGGCTGTCTCTATCTCTGTTGAATAAATAAATAAAACCTTTAAAAAAAAAATAGATGATAATAAAATCTGGCTGGCTAATGTATAAGGACATAGTATTACCTAAAATGTTGAGCATACCCCCAAAAGGGCAATACAAATTCAGTTCATCACATAAATAAGAAAGTTACATAATAATTCACAATTCAAATGAAAAAAATATTGACTACACAGCTTCAAAAAGAAGAGCCTGGGCTCCTAGATAAACAATATGAAACAAACTTTGCCAGTCAAAGGACTATACTATATATATGCCACCTAGTTTCACCAACTCATGATCAGTTCAGAATCTAGTTTTACTTGTTCATAATCAGAAAGTGAGAGCATTGGGGCACCTTGGTAGCTCAGTCGGTTGAGCATATGACTTGGGTTCTGGCTCAGGTAATGATCTTGGGGTCATGGGATTGAGCCCCATGCTGGGCTCCCATGCTTGGCGCAGAGTCTGCTTGGGATTCTTTCCCCTCCTCCCACTCTCTCCCCTTCTGCTCCTTCCCCCAATTGGGTGTGTTCTTGCCCACTCACTCTCTCCTAAATAAATTAAATAAATAAATAAATAAATAAATAAATAAATAAATAAATAAGATCTTTTTTTTAAAGTGAGAGCATCATTACTTATTTTCTTACAACTGTACAAACCACATGCCTATTCATTTTGATATAATGCAGAATATCATAATCTAAGTTAATCACCCATGTTTTTATGGTGACTGAAATTTAAAACCACACTAGATGACAATGCCAATAAATACAACAGCTAAAATTTTACTATGTTATCTATCAACACAAGAACCCTCTTTACAGAGGAAGTCTTCTATGTGGGAGAAGCAGCAAAAAAACTGAATTAACAAATATATACACACACAGACACACACATACCAATGAACACTACTGTAGGTCCTATAGGAGGAAATCAAAAGAAAAGCCATGATCTTGAAAGAAAAATCTATTAAGGACTTACTAACAACTGCTGGACAGCCTCATTTATTTCTCTGGTAAACTAATTATCACTATAGACTACAAGACATGTTCATATAGATGAACAGTTGGTTATATGGCAGAAACTGCTTTAACTTTCTTTGCCACAGAAAGTGCATAATCCACAGGTCATTTATGAATAGATTCTATCTGTCCCAGACAGGACCAAGAGTTCAGACACAGCTGACTGCTCCGTAATAGCCAAGGTGGGTGAAAAATGAGGTGGATAAAGCCAGTGTATTCCTGTACCACTGCCACAATGCCTCAGATTTTTGGCAACCCATCCCTTACTTTAAAATCCTTCAAAGATTTTCTACTGTTCTCTAGATAACACTGTAGATCCTTAATAGAAACCAAAGGCCCAAAAATGTCTGTCTCTGCCCTCTAAACTACTCTCTCTTCATGCCCAATACAACTACTCCTCTATCTCCCCAACTCCTACCCATCCTTTAGACCTCAGTTAAACAGGTTCCTCTGGTTTTCCTTCACCACTCAGTACACAGGTTAGGCAACACTGATATGGTCTCACAGCACCCCATACTTTCTTATGGAACACTTATTCCAACTATAATTACTTTTATTTAATCTAATGCTTCCCAACTAAACTAAGCTCCATCAAAAGCAACAACTGTCACTTTCATCTACCCATCTATGGAATCAAGCTCAGTAGCTGATTCAAAATTTGCTTAGTTATTTACTAAATCAATAGTTTTTGGCCTAGACCTGTTCCTTTAATTATTTGTTCCACTAAATTGGCCTCTGGTTTTAACCTCACTCAGCATAGCTGAAGGGGGGGGGATGTAAAATTACACTGCTCTCAGGAACCTCAACTTCAAATTCAGATTATGAAACACAAACTTTCTTACAGATCTAGCCAATCTTGCTTATTTTCAAAGTACTGAATTAAAAAATTTTTATCTCCTTCTCCATTCTAGATTTCTCACAAGTCAATAACCTATAGATAAATGGGCTAGTGTGAATGGAAAGATGAAAGAAACACAAATATTAGGCAACTAAAACCAATTATCATTTTCCACCTATTAGACTGATCGAGATCAAATCTGACACTAATTAAGTTGGAAAAAGTATGACTAAGATTATCACCTTTATTTCTTTTGAAGATTTTATTTATTCATTTTCCAGAGACAGCAAGTGACCATGCACAGGCTGGGGGAGCAGCAGAGGCAGAGGGAGACGCAGGCTCCCTGCTGAGCAAGGAGCCCGATGAGGGGCTTGATCCCAGGACCCTGGAATCATGACCTGAACGGAAGGCAGACACTTAACCGACTGACCCACCCAGGCGTCCCAGATTATCACCTTTTTTTTTTTTTTTTAAAGATTTTATTTATTTATTCGACAGAGATAGAGACAGCCAGCGAGAGAGGGAACACAAGCAGGGGGGGTGGGAGAGGAAGAAGCAGGCTCACAACGGAGGAGCCTGATGTGGGGCTCGATCTCATAACGCCGGGATCACGCCCTGAGCCAAAGGCAGACGCTTAACCGCTGCGCCACCCAGGTGCCCCCCAGATTATCACCTTTACATACCTTTAGACATTGGTGGTTAATATATTTATTAGTGCAACATCTTAGAAAATTAATTTAGCAATATCCATTAAAAATGTAAATGCACAAATCCCTTGACCCTGCAAATTTCATGTCTAGGAATTTACCCTATGGATATATTATCATAATCGCACAAAAGAATCACTAAGGATACTCATCATAACAAGATATGACTATATGACTATAAATCATAGTATATCCATACAATCCAATACTCTACAGCTGTTCAAAAATGAGACAGAGGGGCACCTAGGTGGCTCAGTCAGTTAAGCATGTGACTTGATTTTGGCTCAGGTCATGATCTTAGGGTCATGGAATCAAACCCCGCGTCGGGCTCTGCACTCAGTGTGGAATCTGCTTGAGATTCTCTCTCCCTCTGCCTCTGCCCCTCCCACTCCTCAAAAAAAAAAAAAAGAGAGAGAAATTTATATACTGATATGGAGAGATATCTCAGACGTGTATCTCAAACATAGTGTTAAGTTACACACATTCACACAGAGAGCAGAAAGACCTACTTTGGGGGAAGATCGAGAAATAATTTGGGGAGGGGGTGTGTATAATGCTAAGTGAAATAAGTCAAGCAGAGAAAGACATATGATTTCTCTCATCTATGGAACATAAGAACTAGGATGATGGGTAGGGGAAGAAAGGGATAAAGAAAGGGGGGGTAATCAGAAAGGGGGAATGAAACATGAGAGACTATGGACTATGAGAAACAAACTGAGGGCCTCAGAGGGGAGGAGGGTGGGGGATTGGGATAGACTGGTGATGGGTAGTAAGGAGGGCACGTATTGCATGGTGCACTGGGTGTTATACGCAACTAATGAAGCATCGAACTTTACATCGGAATCCGGGGATGTACTGTATGGTGACTAACACAATATAATAAAAAATCATTAAAAAAAAAAAAAAAGAATTACCAACAAAGATTTAAGTAATAAAGGGAAAACACATGGGGCACCTGGGTGGCTCGGTGGGTTAAGCGTTTGACTCTTGATTTTGGCTCAGGTCCCGATCTCAGTTATGGGACTAAGCCCCACATCAGGCTCCCGGCTCAGCATAGAGTCCATTTGGGATTCTTTCTCTCCTTCTGCCCCTGCCACGTACTCTCTCTCTAAAATAAATAAATAAATCTTTAAAAAAATAAAATGAGTTATATATTAAATAATCAACCTGGGCCTACATGCCGAAAAGGGTTTCTGGGCAGTGCTCACTTGATGCTCCAATTTGACTTTGTCCTATAGGTACACGATCTCTCTTATTTCAATGTTTGGTGTAAAAAAAAAAAAAAAAAAAACCAAAAAAACCCCCACAAAAACCTCTACCTAGACTTAAGCAAATGGACATCTTCCCCAGTCTAACAGGTCAAAATCAATTCAAGTTCCTGAAATAATTTCAAAAATTTTGATTTTAGTATATGCAACAAATGAATTTTTAAGAAACCACTGTAGAAGACACTGTCAACTGGAAGAGTTCTGGAAGAATACATATCATACAGTTTATTCACATTATACCTCTAGAGTGGGACTGAGACCAAAAGTTTTTTGCTCTTTTAAGAATAGTATTTTTAAAATAATATTGTGGAATTTCCATAGCTACTGTGGAAAACAGTGGGGAGATGCCTCAAAAAATAAAAAATAGAATTACCATATGCTTTAGTAATTCCACTACTGGGTCTTTACCAAAGACAATGAAAGCACTAATTCAAAAAGATATATGCATCCCAAGTTTACTGCAGCATCATTTACAATAGCCAAGATATGGGGGTACCTGGGTTGCTCAGAGGGTGAGCATCCAACTCCTGATTTCAGCTCCGGATTGTGAAACTGAGCCCCGTGTCCATGCTCAGCGGGGAGCCTGCTTGAGATTTTCTCCCTCGCCTTCTACCCCACCCCCCACTCTCTCTCGCACGCTCTAAATAAATAAAGAAATCTTAAAAAAAAATAATTGCCAAGATATGGGAGCAACCCAAGTGTCCACTGACTGATAAAAAAGATAGATATACTGTGGAACATTACTCAGCCATAAAGAAGAAAACAACTGGCCACTTGCAACAACACAGATGGACCTAGCAGGTATAATCCCAAATTAGACAAAGGCAAATACCATATGACTTCACTCATATGGAATTTAAGAAACAAAACAAAGGAAAAAAAGAGAAAAACACAAAATCAGACTCTTAAATACAGAGAACAAACTGGTGATTGCTGGGAAGAGGTGGGTGGAAGGGTAGGTGAAACAGAGGTTTAAAAATATGCTTATGGGGCGCCTGGGTGGCTCAGTTGTTAACCATCTGCCTTCCTTTCAGGTCATGATCCCAGGGTCCTGGGATCGAGCCCCCCATCCGGCTCCCTGCTCAGCAGGAAACCTGCTTCTCCCTCTCCCACTCCCCCTGCTTGTGTTCCCTCTCTTGCTGTGTCTCTCTCTGTCAAATAAATAAAAAATCTTTAAAAATAAATAAATAAAAGTACACTTATAACAATGAGCACTGAGAACTGTATAGAATTGCTGAATCATTATATTGTACACCCTAAACTAATAATACTGTATGCTAACTATACTTGAATTAAAAAAAAAACATATTGACTATTTTCTTATACCTAGGTACTGCTCTGAAAGTTTACTGTGTATCTAATTTAATTTTCAAAACAACCCTACAAGGTAAGTTATTATCTCCATTTACCAATGAAGCAATTACTCAAGTAATAAAATGCATTCAAAGAAATGCATTGAAATCAGTTAGCAATCCCAGGACCCAAACTGTGGTCCCTACACATTTGCCGATAAAAGCAGGAAATGCATTAAGATGAGCGTGGCATAACTTGTCATGATAGAAAGCAAGAAAGCTATTTTAAAATCACTGGGGTTGTATCCAAAAGACAGGAGCAACCCTCTAAGAGGCTGCCACTGGCAAATGACCATCAAAAAGAATGACTATAGGGGCACCTGGGTGGCTTTGTTGGTTAAGGGGCTGCCTTTGGCTCTGGTCATGATCCCCTTGTATTTCTTATAAGACCCCTGGGGCCTTATTTAGAAAGTCTTTTCACAACGCAAGACTAGAAAGAACTATAAATGCATGTTTTCTTTACATGATTCCATAGTTGATTTTTTTCAGTGTTGTATCTTTAACTGGATTAACTGGATTAATTTTACATAAGGCACTGAGTAGAAATCTAATAATCATTCGTTAATATTACAGTCCTTCTCCCATGAATCTAAAGCGTCTAATTTACCAAATGCCTATACAAAATGGGTTTCCTCATAAGTGTCTCCTCTGTTCCTTACATATATATTATTATTCCTGTACTGACATCATACTCTTATAACTTCAATGCCTTTAGAGGCTGTATGGATACCTAAAAGCACAATATCTCCATTACTGTTTTCCCTTCAAAATTGTCAAAATTCATGGGGCACCAGTCAGTTAAGCGTCTGCCTTGGGCTCCGGTCATGATCTCAGGGTCCTGGGATGGAAGCCCATATCAGTCTCTCTGCTCAGCGGGCAGCCTGATTCTCCCTCTCCCTCCGCCTGCCACTCCCCCTGCTTGTTCTCTTTCTGTCAAATAGATAAATGAAAATCTTTTAAAAAACTGTCAAAATTCACAAGACAAAAATTAAAAATTGCCTTGGCTCTTCCTCCACATTTACTTTCCCCAATGACCTCTAGATTTAGCTTTAACTTTCTTGAAAAAGAACAAATTTCTTATAGACTGCCCTGAATTTACAAATTAATTGGGAATAACTGGTGTTTTTGCAATGAATTTTTACTTGGCAATTTAACATAGTACTGTGCTGTTTTAAATTTTACAACAAGTGTGTATTTTAAAGCAATAAAAACAAAGTGTTTAGCATAGGTTTTATTAAAATAAGCTTGTTAAAATACAACATGCAAACCAGAAAGTATCTTATACTATCTAAGACAAGAAAACACTAGTAAAAATACTAGTCTCAGAGTTCCGAATGATGTGTCCCAGTTCCAATACAAAGACCAGTTTGTAGGGAACTTGTGTTTCGAAGAAGATGGAGCAGATGTAGTTTTCCCTATTTCTCCTGCAAAGTACAACTACAAATCCTGGGCTTTAAAAATAAAACAAACATAAGAAGAGAAACAAAGGCAGACACCTAGGGACCTTGGGACCCAAAGAACAGTACAAGGTGAGTTCCTGGAGTTTTCTTTTTGTCTTTATCTTAAATTGGGAGTTGAAAAAGTCAGCAACCCAGAAATCCGAACAGGTGCCAACACAAAAAGTTCCAACACAAACTTTTTCATTCTAGCCAAATGACCAGGAAAAGGGCAGCCTAGAAATACAGAAAACTTTTAGACAATAAGCAATCTACTCCAGCCAAACACCACAGGGAAAAAAATAAAACAAAACAGCACAAAAAACTGTGCCCCACCCACACCCACACTAACAAAGGTTAAATGGGAAGCCACGCTGTGATGTGGAGCTCAACACCTCTCCAGAGTAGTGTCAGAAAAGGCAAAGTTAGTGAGGCCTGGCCTTCCAGGCCCACCCAGCAATAAGAAGGCAGTGCCCCCTGGGATGGTGTCATAGAAGGCCTAGTGGAGAGCCAGGACTTCCACAATGGCCCAGCAGTCCTAAAACCACACATTCCTAATCTCCCACTTTGTGGTGTCAGCCAAACTTCCACTTGCACTCAACAGTTACAAAGAGTACCTCCCTCCCCAATGGGGTAATATCATAGAAATCCAGATAAAACAGTATTAAATAAAGTCCAGATTCTCAAAACATAACACACACATAGAATACAGATCAAGCAAATATCACTCATTATACCAAGAACCAAAGGAATCTCAAAATGAATGAAAAAAAGACAATCAATAGATGCTAATGGTGACAGAGATATTAGACAGAGATATTAGAATTGTGGTGACAGAGACATTAGAATTATCTGACAAAAATTTTAAGGCAGCCGTCATAAGAATGCTTCAACTAGCATACACAAATATACTGAAAATACAACCTATCAAAATTTGTGGAATAAAGCTGAAGCAGGGCTGAGAAACTTTCAGCACTAAATGCATATAAAAGAAAAGATGAACAAGTCCCAAATCAATAATCTAAACTCCCACCTCAAAAACCTACAATAAGAGCAAAAGTAACCCAAGAAAACAGAAAAAGGAAATAATAAAAGCAGAAATTAATGAAACTAAAACAAAAATAGAGGGAAAAAATCAGTTACAGAGTTGTTTTCTCCCCAAGTTTTACTGAGATTTAATTAACATACATCATTATACATCGAGTTTAAGGTGTGCAGCATAATGGCCTGACTTACATATACTTTGAAATGCTTACAGCAATAAGTTTTAACATCCATCATCTCATATACATGCAAAAAAAGTTTTTTCTCCTTATGATGAGAACTCTTAGGATTTACTCTTAACGACTTTCATTTATATAATACAATGAGATAAACTAGTCACCATGTTGTACATTACGGCTCTAGTACTTATTTACCTTGTAACTGGAAGTTGGTACCTTTTGACCCCTTCTTCCAACCCCCCTCCCACCTCTCCCACCTCTGGTAACTACATTTTTGATGTCTTTTTGCTGAGTTTCTGTTTCTAAGGCTTTTTTTTTTTTTTAAGATCTGACATATAAATAAGATCATATAGTACTTGTCTTTCTCTGCCTGACTTATTTCACTTAGCATAATGCCCTCTGGGTCCACCCATGTCATGAATAGCAGCATTTCCTCATTTTTTTATGGCTGAATAATATTTCACTGTGTATATANTGCCACCCAGGCGCCCCTACAATAATTTCTTTATCCATTCATCTGAGGATGAACACAAGTAGTTTCCATGTCCTGGAGATTGTAAATAACACTGATATTAACATGGGGATGCAGATACCTTCTCATGTTAGCATTTTCATTCCTTTGGATATATCCCAGAAGTAGAACTACTGCATCATATAGGAGCTCTATTTTTAATTTTTTTGAGGATCCTCTATACTGTTTTCCATAGTAACTGTACCAGTTTATAACCCAACCAACAGCGCACAAGAGTTCCCTTTCATCCACATCCCCTCCGGCATTTGTTATCGCTTATCTTTTTGAGGATGGCCACTGTGGTTTTGATTTGCATTTTCCTAATGATTAGTAATGTTAAGCATCAAAGAGCTGTTTTTTTGAAAATATGAATAGAACTGACAAACTTCTACCCAGAATGACAAGGGAAAAAAGGGAATACACAAATTTTCGGTATCAGAAATATCACTATAGATATCAAAAGGACAGTAAGGATACTAAGGGTATACAATGAACAACCCTGGACGCGTAAATTTGACATCTTAGGTGAAATGGACTACACTTCCTCAAAAAAACACAAACTACAACAACTCACCCAATGTACAATACAGAAAATCTAAAAAGTCCTATAAGAGTTAAGAAAATTGTATATGTAGGGGCGCCTGGGTGGCACAGCGGTTAAGCGTCTGCCTTCGGCTCAGGGCGTGATCCCGGCGTTGTGGGATCGGGCCCCACATCAGGCTCCTCTGCTATGAGCCTGCTTCTTCCTCTCCCACTCCCCCTGCTTGTGTTCCCTCTCTCACTGGCTGTCTCTATCTCTGTCAAATAAATAAATAAAATCTTTAAAAAAAAAAAAAAATTGTATATGTAATTTTTAAGTTCCCAAAAAAGAAATCTCCAGATCCAGATGGTTTCTGTCAAATAATTCTACCAAATATTTGAAGAATTTTAAAAATTCTACATGACCACTTCCAAGACATAGAGGAACAAACCCCAATTCATCTTATGAAGTCAGTGCTACTCTGATTTCAAAACAAGACACACACACACACACACACACACACACACACACACTGGACCAAAAGTCCTTATGAACACAGATGTAAATATCCTTAACAAAATATTAGCAAACAGAATTCAGCAATATGTAAAAAGAATTCACAATCACAAACAAGTGAGATTTATGGCAGGGATGTATATCTGGCTCAAGATCTGAAAGCTGATCAATAATACAGCATATTAAGAGGCTAAAGAAAAAAATCACATGATCAACTGATGCAAAAAAGGCTTCTCACAAAATTCATCAACATTTTATTTTAAAATCTCTCAAAAACCAGGAATAGAGAGGAACTTCCTCAACTTGATACAGAATCTAAAAATAAAACTACAGCTAACATTCTATCTAATGGCAAAAGACTGACCACCTTCCCAATAATGAAGAAGACAAGGAAGTTCACTCTCATCACTCTTATTCAACACAGTACTTGAAATGCCAGCAAGTTCAATAAGAAAAAAAAAAACACAAAGGTCAAAGATGAAGAAATAAAAGTGCATCCATTTACAGGTAACATGACCATCTTCCCAGAAAACTCCCAAGGAAACCTACCACAAAACTCCTACAACTAATAAGTATGTTTAGCAAGGTCACAGAAATCAAGATAAATACTTAAAAATCACTTGTATTTTAATACATAAGCAATAAGCATGTGGACGGTGAAATTAAAAATAAATACCATTTTAAATTGCTCAAAATAGTTGAAATGCTTAAGTGCAAAAACAACAAAACACATACAGGACTACATAACGTTGATTATAAACATCAAAGAAGATCTAAGGAAATGGAAAAATGTGCCATGTTTACAGACTGAAGGACCCAAAGTAATAAAGATGTCAATTCTCCCTAAACTGATATGCAGCATTAAAGAACCCTTATCAAAATCTCATCAAAATAACTTTTATTAATATAGAGAGATTATTCTAAAGTCTGTATAGAAGAGCAAAGGAACTAGAATAGCTAAAACAATTTTGAATAATATAGAAGGAACCATTTTACTCAATTTCAAGATACATAGTTGCAGTAATCAAGACTATGTATGGTGGGGCGCCTGGGTGGCTCAGTTGGTTAAGCATCTACCTTCGGCTCAGGTCATGATCTCAGGGGAGCATGCTTCTCCCTCTCCTTCTCCCTCTGCTGCTCCCCCTGCTTGTGCTCTCTCACTCTCTCTGTCAAATAAATAAAATCTTAAAAAAAAAAAAAAGACTATGTATGGTATTCATTGCTGGAAGGAAAGACACATGGATCAATAGAATAGAGAACCCAGACACAGAGTCACAAAAGTAAGTCCAGGTCAATTTAAACAAAGGTGTAAAAGCAATTCAGTGAAAGAGATAGCCTTTGAACAAACTGCTGGGGATTCTGAACACCTACATGCAAAAACCAAACCTTGACCTAAATTTCACATCTTATACAAAAATTGACTCAAAACACTATATAAAATTATATAAACATTTTAGAACAAAACACTGGGGAAAAAAATCCAGGGCTAAGCAAGGTTCTTAAATGACATCAAAATCATAATTATGGGCACCCAGGGGGTCAGTCAGTTAACCACTAGACTCTTGATTTCGGCTCAGGTAGTGATCCTGGTGCCGCAGGAGAGAGCCCAGGACTGGACTCTGCACTTAGCAGAGAGTTTGTTTCTCTCCCTCTCCCTCTGAACTCCCATCCCCCTGCTCACGCACATGCACAGTTTCTCTCTCTCTAAAATAAAGAAATCTCTCTCTCTCTTAAAGATTTTATTTATTTATTTGACAGAGAGAGAGACAGCGAGAGAGGGAACACAAGCTGGGGGAGTGGAAGAGGGAGAAGCAGGCTTCCCGCTGAGCAGGGAGCCTGATGTGGGACTCGATCCCAGGACCCTGGGATCATGACCTGCGCCAAAGGCAGATGCTTAACGACTGAGCTACCCAGGTGCCCTAAAATAAAGAAATCTTAAAAAAAAAAAAAAAAAAAGGCATGATTCAAACTAGAAAAACTGGATAAACTGCAGTTAAGTAGGGGGTGTGCTGGGAGTGAAGTGAATATAGCTACGAAAGGGCAACAAGAAAATTCTTTGTGATGATGGAAATGTTCTGTATCTTTTTTTTTTTTTTAAGATTTTATTTATTTATGCGACAGAGAGACAGCCAGCGAGAGAGGGAACACAGCAGGGGGAGTGGGAGAGGAAGAAGCAGGCTCCCAGAAGAGGAGCCCGATGTGGGACTCGATCCCAGAACGCCGGGATCACGCCCTGAGCTGAAGGCAGACGCTTAACGACTGCGCCACCCAGGCGCCCCGGAAATGTTCTCTATCTTGACTATAATAATGTCAGCATCACAACTGTGCTGGGCTTTTTATTCAAAAAAAAATTTTTTTAAATCACAAAAACTAGCTCTGCATGATGTTATGATGGTAGAAAGCTGGCAAAGGCTAATAAACAGGATGTATTACTTCTTACAACTGAAAATTAATCTACAATATCAAAAATATACAGTATTTTTAAAAATTTCACAATACCTCTAGTTTCAGGGCCGAAGAATCACTACACAAACAATGCCCAAAAGAAGGTAATTGGAAGAAACCTCATACAGTATTTACCTACTTATTTAGACATTAATAGCAATTTCATTGATTTCACACCAAAAGGATCTGATAGCTAAAGCTTTAAAAATTAAAACAATTACTATGTTAAATTAGGCAAGATTAGAATTAAATAAAACAAAATTATGTAAAACATTCATGGTCTTTATTAATCTGAGAGCAGTTTTCAAACTCTGCTCTCAGGACCCCTTCATACTCTACAAATTATGGAGAACACCAAAGAAATTTTATTCATATAGCTCATATTTACCAATGCTTATCTTATTAAAAATTAAAACAGAATAACTTTAAAATATGTATTAATTTATTTCAAAGTAGTAATAAAAATTAGATATTAACATAATGTTTAAAAAATGTATTTCCAAAACCTAAAAATGAAGAGTCCTGTTTTACATTTTTGCAAATCTTCAGCTCAACAGAATACAGCTGGATTCTCATATCTGCTCTCTATTAAATAAACCATGATAATGTTCTCTCAGTGGAAGTAATGAAAAAAAGCAGACTTCACCCAGATACAGTGCAAGTATTTTAATAGCTATTACAGATGATTGTGGGTATTTTTTTGAAACTACAACAAAATCTAACAAATTCTAATTTTTAAAAAGATCCTAAATTGTAATATGGAATCTTAAAACATAGCAATCAACTTTAAAAACTGTTATGTTAAAATCCTTGTCTACCATGCTCTTTGGATCTTTTACTCATGCATAATTTTGTAATATCATGCATTGGTCTTCTGAAAAATACTGGTTCACAGTTACACAGACATTCTGACTATTGAAATATTTCACTAGGCAGTATCAAAAGTGTAAATATCATTACTGATTTCACTGGAAAAGTGTTTAAAAGTATTAGGAAGTTGTTAGGCTCAAGGTGATACATTCAAGTTTTCCAAAACTCTATTCACAGATGACATGATTTTACTTGTAGAAAACCCTAAAGATTCCACAAAAAACAAACCTATTTAGCAAAGTTGCAGCATATAAAATCAGCACTCAAAATTCAGTTTCTATAAATTATAATAAACAATGTAAAAAGGAAACCAAAAACAATTCCATTTATAATCAGATAAAAACAATAAAATACTGGGGCGCCTGGGTGGCACAGCGGTTAAGCGTCTGCCTTCAGCTCAGGGCATGATCCCGGTGTTATGGGATCGAGCCCCACATCAGGCTCCTCCGCTATGAGCCTGCTTCTTCCTCTCCCACTCCCCTGCTTGTGTTCCCTCTCTTGCTGGCTGTCTCTATCTTTGTCAAATAAATAAAATAAAATCTTTAAAAAAAAACAATAAAATACTTAGAATTAAATTTAACCAAGGAGGTGTAGACTTGTACACTGAAAACTACAAAACACTGCTGAAGGAAATGAAAGAGGACATACATTCATATAGATCCCATGTCCACAGGTTGCAAGACTTACTATTAATAAGATAGTACCTCTCAAAGTGACCTACAGATTAAATGGAAACCCTATTAAACTCCCCATGGCATTTTTGCAGAAATAAAAAAACCCATCCTAAAACTCATATAAATTCTCAAGTGATATCAAATGGCTAAAAGAATCTTAGAAAAGAAATTAAAGTTGGAAGACTTGTACATCCTGACTGCAAAATTTACTAGAAAGCTACGATTGTTGGAATAGTAGTATTGTACAGGCATAAATACAGGCAAACAGATCAAGGGAACAAAATAGCCCAGAAATAAACCCTTACATACAGAATCATCACTAGTCATTATGGAAATACAAATTAAAACCCCAAGCAAATACTACTCCACATTCATTAGGATTATTTTCAAAAACAAAACCAAACAAAACAACACAAAAAATAATAAATTTTGGCGAGGATGTGCAGAAATTGAAACCATGGTACACTGCAAGTGGGAATGTAAAATGGTGCAGCTGCTGCAGAAAACAGTACAGTGGTTTCTCAAACAATTAAACACAGAATTATTGCATGACCCAGCAATTCCACTTCTGTATACTTACTAAGAAGAAATGAAGAACCTATTCAAACAGATATTTGAACACCCATGTTCATAACAGCATTATACACAATAGCCACAAGGCAGAAGCAACTGTAGTGGCATCAACAGATAAATAAATAAAATGTGGTATATACATAAAATGGAATCTTATTCAGCCTTAGAAAGATAAGAAATTTTGGCATATGCTACAACATGAACGAATCCTGCAGACATACTAAGTTAAATAAGCCAGTCACACACACACACAAAATAAATTATATGGTTTCACTTATATGAAGTACCTACAGTAGTCAAATCCATAGAGTGTAGAAGGGTGGTTGCCAGGGGCCAGGAGAGAAGAGAATGGGGAGTTATTTTTTAATGGGTATGAAGTTTCAGTTTGGGAAAATGAAAAGAGGCCTGGAGATGGATGGCAATCCCAGCTGCAAAACAATGTGAAAGTATGTAATGCCACTGAACTGCACATTTTAAAAATGATTAAAATGGTAAATTTATATTACGTATAGCTTACCACAATAAAGACCAAGAAAAAAGGTTAAAATGTTAAATTTTATGTTATGTATACTTTTTTTTAAAAAAGATTTTTATTTATTTATTTATTTATTTGACAGAGAGAGACAGCGAGAGAGGGTACACAAGCAAGGGAAGTGTGAGAGGGAGAAGCAGGCTTCCCGCCGAGCAGGGAGCCAGATACAGGGCTCAATCCCAGGACCCTGGGATCATGCCCTGAGCCGAAGGCAGATGCTTAACGGCTGAGTCACCCAGGCGCCCCTATGTCACATATACCTTACCACGATAAAGAAAGGTGCACCGTACACACACACACACACATACACACACACAGAGATGAGCACTCAAGGGTCAAGATATAATAAAATCAGTAATGTGAACTACTTTGATCAGCAGTCAGGAATGTGATATATTTTTAGCTATGAATGTGGTGTGAAAAACACAACTGAACCTTAGTACAGAGTGGTCCCTATGCCTTAATTAATATTTAGGTACTAACCAGTTTTCACTCACATCGGCTTTTACACTATCACAGCACATGTCAACAGTTAAAGGGGGGAAAATGTCTTAGAAGTATTGTGAAAATAATTTTTACCTTGTGGACTCATACACCCCCTAAAAGAATCTTGGTGATTCACCAGCCACATTTTAAGAACACTACTCTAAGAATTGACAAATATAGGAAAAATAGAACAATATGACAGACTGAGAAAGCTAGACATTTTCCAAGTCTTTCTCAATAAGGGAAGTGTTCAGAATTGGAATTCATTATTTGCCTTAAGATGTCAGAAGTTCCTAAATCAGGCACCACCTTTAAAAGAAAGAGCAAAACATTCTGCAATACTCCTTCCAGCTCTAAAAGTCTCAGATGCGCCCTTTTACGAAGATGGCGCCGAAGGCTAGGAAGGAAGCCCCTGCCCCTCCCAAAGCTGAAGCCAAACAAAGCAAAGCCTTTGAAGGCCAAGAACACGGTGCTGAAAGGCGTCCACAGTCATAAAAAAAAGATCCGCACATCACCTACATTCTAAGGACCAAGACACTGTGTCTTCGAAGGCAGCCCAAATATCCCGAAAGAGCACGCCAGGAGAAACAAGATTGATCACTATGCCATCATCAAGATCCCCCTGACCACTGAGTCAGCCATGAAGAAAATAGAAGACAACAACACACTTGTGTTCTTTGTGAATGTCGAGGCCAACAAGCACCAGATCAAACAGGCTGCGAAGAAGCCCTACGATATTGACGTGGCCAAAGTCAACACCTTGATCAGGCCTGATGGACAGAAGAAGGCATATGTTTGGCTCCTGACTATGATGCTTCGGATGTTGCCAACAAAATTGGGATCATCTAAACTGAGTCCAGCTGGCTAAATCTAAACATAATTTTTTTCACAATAAAAAAAATAAAATAAATAAAAGTCTCAGATGTCACACACTTTCCAACAGTCATTCAATAACTCATTCAAGACATATTTACCTTGTGATAGATTCTGAGTCAACAAAGGAATAGGCTCAGTCCTCCAGTAAAAAGAAACTCAACACAGAACCATTAAAATATTGGACGATAACTGCTATAACAATAGCAACAGAAAGTACTTGGGAGGTGACACCACAGAGTATGTCAGAGTTAGGAGACTCAAGCAAATTTAAAGATAAGACCAATGATATGGAGTCTGGGGAGCAGAAAGAAAATGAATAAAAGAAAAGTGAACAGAACCTAAGGTTTCTGTGGCACATCACCAATACAACAAACATAAACATTATAGGAATCCCAGAAGAGAGGAGGGTGCATAAAGAATATCTGAAGAAACAATGGCCAAAAATGCCCCCAAATCTAGGAAAGACACGAATCTACAAATCTAAGCATCTCAATGAACTCTATGGAGGATAAACTCAAAGAGATCCACACTGAGACACATTATAAAGAAACTTCCAGTAGACAAAAGAATTTTGAAAGCAGCAATAAATGACCCAGTCATGTACAAAGGAAGCTCAATAAGATGGACAGCCAACTTGTGATCAGAGACCAAAAGGAAGTGGGATGCCATATTCAAAAAAAAAAAAAATGCTGAAAGAAATCTGGCAAAACTATCCTTCAATACGAAAGAAATTGAGACATTTTAAGCTAAACAAAAGCTGAGGGAGTTTGTCACTAGTAGACCTGTCCTACAAGAAATCCTAAAGGGACTCCTGCAGGCTGAAATGAAAGGACATTAGATAATAACTAGAAGCCACAGAAAGATAAAAACCAGTATTAACTTATATTTTGATTTGTAACTCTTTGTTTCCTTTGTTCAAAAGACAAATGCATAGGGGCGCCTGGGTGGCACAGCAGTTAAGCGTCTGCCTTCGGCTCAGGGCGTGATCCTGGCGTTATGGGATCGAGCCCCACATCAGGCTCCTCCGCTATGAGCCTGCTTCTTCCTCTCCCACTCCCCCTGCTTTTGTTCCCTCTCTCGCTGGCTGTCTCTATCTCTGTCAAATAAATAAATAAATAAATAAATAAATAAATAAATAAATAAATAAATAAAATCTTTAAAATTCTCTAACAGTAACTTACTTGGATTAAACCCACAAAAAATATAGTTGATTTACTAACTAAATTGTAGTAAATCTAGATAAAGCTGCTATATTACTCAGGGTTCTCTAGGAAAACATAATCAATAAAATGTGTGTGTAGATACATATAAAGAGATTATAATATTAAGAGGAAGTGGCTCATGAGATCATGGAGGCTGACAAGTCCCGAGATCTACAGGCAGCAAGCTGGAGACGCCTGAGAGCTGACAGTACAGTTGCAGTCTGAAAACCCACTCAAGACCCAGGAAGAATCCATGTTTCAATTTGAGTTCAAAGGCAGGAAAAGAAGCCAGTCAGGCAGGAAGAGTTTCTTCTTACAGGAGGGTCAGCTTTTTTGTTCTATTCAGGCCTTCAGTTGACTGTGGCCGACTCACATTAAAGGAGGGCATCTGCTTTACTCATTCTACAGATTCAAATGTTAAATCTCCAGAAATTACTTCAAGACATACTTTTTGACCAAATATCTAGCCGCCTCAGGGACCAGCCAGGCTGACACATAAAATAAGCCAGCACAAGTGTGGTTCAAGACAGTAATTCATGATACTCTCCTAAGAAAACTGAATTTTTTCATCAGCAAAACATGGTCCTTGACTACCCAAACAAATTTCATTTGTTTAAAAAAAAAAAAAAACAAAACAAAACCTTTAAGGGGCGCCTGGGCGGCTCAGTCATTAAGTGTCTGCCTTTGGCTCAGGGCATGATCCCAGCATTCTGGGATCGAGCCCCGCATCAGGCTCCACCACTGGGAGCCTGCTTCTCCCTCTCCCACTCCCCCTGCTTGTGTTCCCTCTCTCGTTGGCTGTCTCTCTGTCAAATAACTAAATAAAATCTTAAAAAAAAAAAAAACCTTTAAAAGAGAATACAGTACACATTATAATTTGTGCAAATACTAAAAAACAAAGACAATTTGCTGAATAGGTAAGAATTTTAAAGCCATGTTCTTGAGGCAGAATGACATTCCATGAGCTGGACCAAAGTGTGCCATCACAAAAATCAACCAAAGTAAGCTGTTGTCTCAATTAACAAAAATATGTATTTTTTTTCAGTTTTAAGTCTTTCTGCTTAAAGCTTAATCCTTTGACACTTCCTTCTATTAGCCTACACTAGAATTAATTAAAATACCTTTAGCACAGTTATGTTAAAGTTGTGTGTGCATATCACCATGGTCTTTACCGACCTTTATAAAATTATCAAGAAGTGATAACAGAACAAGTTTGAGAACAACTTATTTTAAAAATTACAATAAATACATTTAGAGTAAGACTGCCTGGTTCTCAGCCTAAGATGATTTGCCATTAAAAAGATGAGAATTTTCTTTAAGCTAATGTATAAACTGAAGTGTAACTC
Source organism: Ailuropoda melanoleuca (assembly GCF_002007445.2). Classification (NCBI taxonomy): domain Eukaryota; kingdom Metazoa; phylum Chordata; class Mammalia; order Carnivora; family Ursidae; genus Ailuropoda; species Ailuropoda melanoleuca. Next base: position 70,046,381 of record NC_048231.1, read on the forward strand.
CAAAAATACCAAAATGTTTTTTTCCCCTGTAAATAACAAGTTGATTCTAGACTTTATTTGGAAAAACAAAACAAGAATACACAGGAAAACTGGGGGGAAGAAAAAGACCAATTTGCAGGGGGCAGGGTAGGAAGGACTTGGGTAGGAAGATATGAAAACATAGCAAAGAGTGTCATAGTGGTTCGTGAACAGACACACCAATGAAACAGAATGACAGTCTAGAAATATACCAAATACAGATAAAAACTTAATTTAAGATAAAAGACATTTCAAATATATGGGGATAAAAATGAACCTAAAAAAATGGTGTGATACACTAATGCCTATCCTGGTCTCTATGCCAGCTGAAACCACTAAGAAAAAAACTAGAATACTTAGTAAAATGAATTAATATTTATAAATTTTAAGATTAAAAAACAGATCCAGCTTAAATGTTCATCAATAAAGTAATGGTTATGTAAATTTTGGTGCACCCATAAAACAGAATACATGCAGTAATTTTTCTAAAAAGATTTATTTTTTTATTTGAGAGATGTGGTGGAGAACCCTCAAACAGACTCCCTGCTGAGTGTGGAGTGGACACAAGGCTCATGCCAGGACCCTGAGATTATGACCTGAGACACAATCAAATATCATACTATGTTAAATCTAGAAGCACACCTTTATTTTTATTAGAAATTTAAGGGTAAGGTGCCTGGTCAGTCGGTTTAGCGTCTGCCTTCAACTCAGGTTATCCCAGAGTCCTGGGATTGAGTTCGCATAGGGCTCCCTGCTCTGTGGGGAGCCTGCTTCTCCCTCTCCCTCCCTCTCTCTCTCTGTCTCTCATGAATAAATAAATAAAATCTGTTTAAAAAAAAAGAAATTTAAGGATAATTTGCCTAAAATTTTGCACCAGCAAAAATATCAAATGAATAAATTCTTTAAAAAGCTTATGTAGTAGGAAAGAACCTAAAAAAAATTACAAGACAAAGGAAAATTTCATAAATTAAGTTCACACTGAGTAGGACAGGAATTAATATTTTGGAGGGACCATGTCTGCTTAAGGCAAAGCAATGTCTGCTTTGGGGAATGCAATATATCATAGACTCTGATCTAACTACCAATTTACAGGAAATGGTCTAGTTCTCAGTATATGGCTTATGGATCCCTGGGGTTTCTCCAGACGTTTTCACAGAGTCCATGAAGTCAGAACTATTTTCACAATAACACCAAGACACTATTTGCCCTTTTCATTCTAGTTCTCTCACACGTGTAGAGTGGTATATTCCATGTCATGCGATACATAATACAGCAAGACTAAATGCAAAGGCAAACATGAGAATCCAGCTGGCTTCAAGTAAGACAGATATGAAGATTTGCAAAAATGTAAGTCACTCCTTTCCCTAATATTTTTAGGAAATAGTTACCATTCATTATGTTAGCTTACATTAACATGAAATCAATTTAGCATTGTAGTTTTAAAGTAAGCAATTATTAAGTAAATATTTTAATTGTTTTCATTTTCGGGCACCTGAGTGGCTCAGTCCATTAAGTATCTGCCTTCAGCTCAGGTCATGACCCCAGGGTCCTGGGATGGAGCCCCACATCTGGCTACCTGCTCAGCAGGGACCATGCTTTTCCCTCTCCCCTTACCCCTCCCCCTGCTTGCGCTTGCTTTCTCATGCACACACTCTCTCTCTCAAATAAATTCTTTTTTTTTTTTTAAGATTTTATTTATTTATTTGACAGAGATAGAGACAGCCAGCGAGAGAGGGAACACAAGCAGGGGGCGTGGGAGAGGAAGAAGCAGGCTCACAGCGGAGGAGCCTGATGTGGGGCTCGCCCATAACGCCAGGATCACGCCCTGAGCCGAAGGCAGACGCTTAACTGCTGTGCCACCCAGGCGCCCCTCAAATAAATTCTTAAAAATAAATAAATAAATAAATGTTTTCATTTCTAATGTAACTGTAACTAGATATTAAAACCCACATAAACGAAAGATCAGAGGTCCTTAATTTTTTTTAAAGATTTTATTTAGGGGCGCCTGGGTGGTTCAGTTGGTTAAACATCTGCCTTCAGCTCAGGTCATGATCCCAGGTTCCTGGGATCGAGCCCCACATCGGGCTCCCTGCTCAGCTCCTTGCTCAGCAGAGAGCCTGCTTCTCCCTCTTCCTCTGCTGCTTCCCCGCTTGTACACGCTGTCAAATAAGTAAAATCTTTTAAAAAAAATAAAGATTTTATTTATTTTTAGAGAGAGAGAGAGAGAGTGAGCAGGAATAAGAGGGAGAGAGAAGCTGAAGAAGACTCGGCGCTGAGCACAGAGTCTGATGTGGGGTTCTATCCCATAACAGCAAGATCACGATCTCAGCCAAAACCACGAGTCAGATGCTCAACCAAATGAGCCCAATTCTGCTGTGTTTCTGTGTAGAAAAGAGCCCAAATATCAGTGTTGTTTTGTAAATTCTGGTATGTTCATGGTCATGATTTCCATAGCAATGAATGCAATATATAATTTAATTAGTGATATATGTTAATAGTTTTATAATTCAGCCCCAACCTTGAGTCAGAGATTAAAATAACTGTGTTCAAAAGACAGTAGGTAAGAAAGTCAAGAAACAGCCACTGAATAAGAGAAAACATTTGCAAGTCATGGATGTGATAAGGGACTCCTATCCAGAATACATAAAGAACACTTACAACTCAATTAATAAAAAGACAACCCAATATGAAAATGGGTAAGGATCAGGGTGCCTGGGTGGCTCAGTAGGTTAAGTGTCCAACTCTTGATCTCAGCTCAGGTCTTGATCTCAGGTTGGTGAGTTCAAGCTCCACACTGGGCTCCAGGCTGAGTGTGGGGCCTACTTTAAGAAAGGGGGGCGAGGGGGATCTGAACAAACATTTCTCCCAAGACAACATACAAATGGCCAATAAGCACATGAAAATATGCTCAACGTCCTTAGTCAAAAGGGAAATGCAAATGAAAATCACAATCATACGCCAATTTACACCCAATAGGGGGCTATAATCAAAAAGACAGATAACACAAGTGTTGGCAGAGATGTAGAAAAATTGGATCCTCATACACTGCTGGTAGGAATGAATGATACAGTCACTGTGGAAAAGAGTCTGGCAGTTCTTCAAAAGGTTATACATAGAGTTCCTATATGACCTAGCAATTCTGCCCATAGGTATACTTCCAAAAAAAATATGAAAACATAGCCACACAAAAACTTGTACGCAAATGTCCATAACACCATTATCCATAATAGCAAAATGTAGAAACAACCCAAATGTCTATCAACTGATGAATAAAACTATTCATAAAATGGATTATTATTTGGCCATAAAAAAGAATGAAGTACTGGGGCTCCTGGGTTGAGCAGTTGGTTAAGCGTCAGATTCCTGGTCTTGGCTCAGGTTGTGATCTCAAGGTCATGAGACCAGGCCCCGCATCGGGCTCCATGCTCCGCTCAGCATCTGCTTAAGACTGTCTGTCTCTCTCTCTCCCTCCGCCCCTCCCACCCACCCTCTACAATAAATAAATCTTAGAAAGAAAAAAAAGGGGAATAAGATACTGATAAATGCTACAACGTGAATGAGCCTGGAAAACATCATGCTAACCAAAGAAGTCAATCACAAAAGAGTGCTACTGCATGCTTCCATTTAATGAAGTGCTAAGAATAGGCAAATCTATAGAGACAAAGTAAATTAATGGTTGCCTAGGGCTGGGGAAGGTGGAAGGGGTTGGGGGATGATGGTTAAAAGGCAGTTTCTTTTTGGTGATGAAAACATTCTAAAATTGATTGTGCTGGCAGACTCACAACTAGATGATACACTAAAAACCACTGAACAGTATACTTTAAATGAGTGAATTGTGTGATATGTTAATTATATCTCAATAAATCTGTTGCAGGGCGCCTAGGTGGCTCAGTCAGTTAAGCATCTGCCTTTGGTTCAGGTCATGATTCCAGGTCCCACGCTGCTGGGATTGAGGCCCCTGCTTAGCGGGAGTTTGCTTCTCCCCTACCCCTCCACCCTGCTCCTGATCTTCCTCTCTCTCTCTCTCAAATAAAATCTTAAAAAAAAAATTTTTTTTAAGAGATGTTACAAAACAACAAAATCCTCACTTATGTTTATGTTTTTGGTTACACTCTATTGCATTTCTCAGGGAAATTACAGCTACTTTAGTCTTCATAAAGGCCTTGGGGTATATTCCTCTAAACAGAAATTCTCTTTTTCTTGTCCCCACTCCAGAAATTCTCTTTCTTTAAAGGAGACAAAAATAAGGAAGGTAGAACAAGAAAGGAAATCTTCAAAACTGAATGATTACCATGTGTGACATTATCATTTTACCTATTCTTTCTTATATTCTGAACAGTAATTTTTCCTAGTAGTGTCACATTTTTGTCTTCTTTAAACATTTCAAGAAACTAAAGAATGCCAAACTTAATATAAAATGTTCAAATGATTTTACTCATTTACTTCTTTATTTCAAGTTTGATCAATTTGTTTTATAAACACTTATTTTGTAGAGATAATGTGAGGATTCACGAAATCACAATAAGATGGCTAAAACAATGCCTGATACTCAGTAAATTATTTTCATTATCATTATGCTACAGGCAATACAGGATCCCAGCCGAGGAGCAGAACTGCAGAGGTGAGGGTGCGGGAACACAAAGACTGTGTCCTACGAAGGTACAGTCGTGTCAAGGAAAGGAAACTTTTGGCAGATAATCCAAGACCAAACAAAACTGCAGCAGCCGCAGCAGCAGCATGACCATCACCACCACTACTACCACCATCACGTCATCACCCAATACCACTCTCCTCCTAAAGCATCTATTTATATGCGTTTAATTTTTTCTAATTATGAAGCATTTTAATGTATGTAAATGCCTCCAAACCCAGTAAATAGCACATCTTATCATTTTCCCACGTGTATCAAATTTTTCAAAAAATATATGAAATATAAGATAATACAGATCCATTTTCACTTCCTCTCTCCCTTATGGTAACCACTATATTGCAATATGATGTTAATCATCACTATGCATGTTTTAACTGTAACTACAGGTATCCGTGAACAAAACAGACTATTGTTTTTACATGTTTTCAAACTTTACCAAAAGGCATTTTGGTCTGCACCTTGCTTTCTTGGCCCATCATTTTGCTTGTTTGTTGTTTTCTAATTCAGTCATGTTGTTTCACGACAACTGCTGGTCAGTATTATATTCTATGAATATTACAATATATTTGTCCATACTCTCAACTAATGAGATGTTTAAGCGGTTTCTAATTTTGTTACTAAGAAGCTGCAATAAATATAATTTCTTGAGCACAGGTACTAGTTTCTAGGATACATTCCTAGAAGGAGAACTGCTAGGTCAAACACTATGTACCTTCAATTTCATTAGAGGTCACTAAGTTGATCTTTTTACACTCGCAACCAGCAGTCTATGAGAGTTCCTGTTTCTCCTCATCCTCACTGATTCTTGATATTGTCGTACTTTTTTACTTTTGCAAACTGAAGGGTATAAAGTGATACATCATTGGTTTATTTTTTCCTGATTAAGTATCATTTATTGGCCTTTCAGGTTTCCTCTCATGTGAAATGCCTTTACCAGTATTGCTATTTTTCTATTGATTTGTGGTAGTTCTTAAAATAGTCTGGGTACCAATCCTTTATTGATTATGTGTGTTTCTAAAATCCCCTCCCCCCAAAAGTACAAGCCTTTTGCTTATTTTGAAATCTACTAAAGTATAGGAGCAAAGACAATTACTGCCTTTTCAAAGTTCACTTTTATAACTAGGTTTCTCAAACCTTTCTGACCACTCACAGGAGATGGATTCCTCCTTGAGCGCCAACACACATACACTTATATATGAACTGAGAAACAAGGCTCTAAGTCAATTTCTCATAAGAGATTAACCACAAGCAAATACACAAGGACAGTTCTTCATTCCCTATAGCCAATGACACATTTTAGCTCTCATATTAACACATCATACAGATGTCACATGGGTCAGTAAACAAGCATCTATTTTGATTAATAACAGTTGTTAAAACCCCTAACTAATAAATAACCATCATATTGATACACCAGGATGTCTGAAACAATAACAAGGAGTGCCCATTCTCTCTACCCAATGAATTAAGAATTAAGGTGCAAACCCAGACCCTAACCAAATGATTTTTTTTTAAATTTTTAGTCACACTGACATACAATCTGTCCTTACAGATAAAGCTTCTCTACAGAGGTGAAATGATTCTGAATATTTTAGTGAGAGCACATACTGCTCATAAAAGTTAACTTCATTTACAGGAGCACTAATGTTTTGCAAAACAAGCACGCTGCCCTAGAAGTATATAATCACAGAGCAAGAAAGGACTTTATATCACTCAATCTAACACCTTCATTTTGAGGTGAGGCAACTGCAATCCAGACATTAATAAATTCGCCGAATCCTAGTCCTCTAAAATCTACAAATTCAGGGTTCTTCCACTGCATCATGCATGGATGCAATTTTAGATTCCCCAATTCCAAAACTGATTCCAGTATTAATTTTACAAGATTGAGTTGATGTGTTATAGAAATGATGGCATTAACTCCCATCCCCATACCAATCTTTTTTCCTTTCCACTTCCCTTTTCCACCCCTATCCTCCATTATGATCTACAGAATGAAAAAACAAAACAAAACAAAAAAACCCCAAACCTGACTACCAGAATTTCAGGCCCTAATCAGGGACAGGGTCCTGAGCCCTTGACTACTGCCTCTGTGTTAAATCAGAGGGTTGTGTGTGGGGTTTTTTTGGTTTTGTTGTTGTTTTTAATCCTTCATTCCCTATGCAATAATACCTACTACAAGCGCAGATGCTGCGGGAAGAGCGGTGCATGCCGTTCCTCCTAGCCCGCGGACTACCGACGCCAGGGAGCCGGGGGCGCCGAGTAGGGCGGTGCCGAGCAGCACGGAGCTGGGGTCGCTGGGGGGATGGAGTTAGCAGGGAGGGGGGCCCGGCGGCACCAGGGAACAGGCCGGGTGGCGGACCGACTCACCTTTACGCAGCTCCCGCTCCCACACGGTGACGATGGGCCGCGAGTGTTTGCGGTGGTGGATGAGCCACAGGGACAAGGTCTGCACGCTCTGCTGCGAGTTGCTCAACTCCGACAGCTTCTTCTCCAGCGCCGCCTCAGAGAAGGCTGACATCCCTCCAACACCGCGTTCACGCCGTCCCACGCGGTGGGGCGGAGGGGAGGAGAGTTTAGCCGCCCGCGCCGCGGCCTCGCCCCCTCACCCCACCCTTCCCCACGCCTTCACCACAGCTGCCGCCACATCCAAGGCCGGCTGCAAACCAGCAAGATGGCGTCTGGCCGGCAGTGACGTCAGGGCCCACCCACGCCCCGCCCTCGGAAGAGGCGAGGCCAGGCGGCGGGACCTCTTAGCGAAAGGGCGGGGCCAAAACTGGTGCAAGGGAGGCACATGGGGGCGTGCCGCCGGGGTTTTAGCCAGGGGAGGGGTTGGGTTTGCCCAGCCTGACCCCTTCTAGGATAAAACTCTCTGCTGAAAAAGGAGTGATTAAAACTCTCTACATCGACGTTGTAAATCGGTACAGCCAATTTGGAAGACTATTTGACGTGACATATTACATTTTAAAATTGCACCTTCCCTGTGACCCTGCAATTTGGCTAATTGCCATCAGTGCTAGGGAAATAGCAGCACGTTTGCAAAAGGAGCTGTACGCTAGCTGTTCGGTCTGGCTCACTAACCCTAAAGACTTGGGACATTCACAGAAGGTAAATGGCTAGATTAATTGTGATACTGCATATTATAGAATACATGTAGTAGTTTAAAAGATTAATAAATCCAGTGGTGGATTGGAGGATTATTTTAAGTTTCAGAGTGAAAAATACAGTATAACATTTGTTTTATAGAAGTCTAGATTGTGGGGCACTTGGGTGGCTCAGTTGTTGAGCCTCAGACTCTTAATTTTGGCTCAGGTCGTGATCTCAGGATTGTGGGTTTGAGCCCCCCCCACTCCCACCCCCGCTGGGCTCCCTGCTCACCGAGGAGTCTGCTTGGGATTCTCTCTCTCTCTCTCTGCCTCTCCCCCTGCTCATGCTCGCTCTAAATAAATAAAATAAATAAATAAATAAATAAACAAACAAATAAATAAATAAATAAATAAATAAAATCTTTAAAAAATAAAAGTGTAGGGGCGCCTGGGTGGCACAGCGGTTAAGCATCTGCCTTCGGCTCAGAGCATGATCCCGGCGTTATGGGATCCCACATCAGGCTCCTCCGCTATGAGCCTGCTTCTTCCTCTCCCACTCCCCCTGCTTGTGTTCCCTCTCTCGCTGGCTGTCTCTATCTCNTCTCTGTCAAATAAATAAATAAAATCTTTTAAAAAAATTAAAAAAATAATAAAAGTGTATATTGTATATGAATTCATAAGTATGTAAATGCATGGCAAGAAATCTGGAAGAATACCCACTACATCAATAGTGGTATCAAAGACCGGATCAGAATTGGAGCCCTTAGGGGCACCCGGGTGGCGCAGTTGTTAAGCGTCTGTCTTCGCTCAGGGTGTGATCCTGGCGTTCCGGGATCAAGTCCCACGTCGGGCTCCTCCTCTGGGAGCCTGCTTCATCCTCTCCCACTCCCCCGCTGTGTTCCCTCTCTCGCTGGCTGTCTCTCTGTCACATAAATAAATAAAATCTTAAAAAAAAAAAAAAGAATTGGAGCCCTTAAACTGTGTTTATATTGTTTTTATTTTTTACAAGAATGGGTTCATGTATTTCTTATATAATTAAAAATTAATTTCAGAGATCTCATAATTAATCCAGCATTTTGGGGCTCCTGGGTCAGTTGGTTAAGCATCTGCCTTCAGCTCAGGTCATGGGTCCTGAGATTGAGTCCCACGTTGGGCTCCCTGCTCAGTAGGGAGTCTGCTTCTCCCTCTCCCTCTGCCCTCCCTACTGTTCATGAGCTCTCGAGGGTGCCCTCTCTCTCTCTCAAATAAATAAAATCTTTTAAAAAAATTATCTAAGGGCATATGCAGTTACAACCAATATTTTGAAAACACAGCAATAAGTAACAATGTCAATAAATATAGATTTAACCACTTCTTGTGGAAAGTCATGTTACACACATGTAGAGAATACTGTATAAGTCCATAGCAGGAGCAGCCAAATCAGACTAAGGACTAAAACAAACAGAAGAGTTAATGCTTTGCCTGAGTCACTGAGAGCAAAATCTAGCTGGGGAGAGAATATTTAAACTTTATAATTATAAATAACACGATGAGTAGTGTAAGTGCTAAATAAGGCATTCAAATCAGTAAATGATTACAGGAAGGAACTTTTTACATACATTGAACTGGTTGGGAAAGAAAAGAAGGTGGAATTTACGGTGGTCTTTAAATTTCAGGTAGAATTGAGGTAGAGAAGAAGGGAGTGTGAAGAATTGGAATCAAGTGAAAACATAATTTGGGAGATGTTTTGTAGCAATTCTGGTGGCTGCAGTGTTCATGTAAGGGAGCAGTGTTGAAGATACAATGAGGTCTCAGAAGACAGGTAAGTTACTAAGTTCAGGCTAAAAGCTAGACTAAACAGATTGGAAAAACAAAAGGATGTACAACAGGGACAGAAGTGTGAAAAGACAGAAATAGATATTGGAGTGAGAGGAAGAGAGAGGAGAGTTATCTCACCTCTTGAGATATCCTCTGAACCTTGTAGTAACATTAAAAATGGGAATGATAGGGGCGCCTGGGTGGCATAGTCGTTAAGCGTCTGCCTTCGGCTCAGGGTGTGATCCCAGCGTTCTGGGATTGAGCCCCACATCAGGCTCCTCCGCTGGAAGCCTGCTTCTTCCTCTCCCACGCCCCCTGTTTGTATTCCCTCTCGCTGGCTGTCTCTCCCTGTCAAATAAATAAATAAAATCTTAAATAAAATAAAAATGGGAATGATAAACTATAATTATAATCAAACAAAAAACACATCTGATGCCAACTTGGTGCAAAGTTCTTGAATAGTACTTCTCAAAAGATAAGAATTCCTGTGGTTTTTTACTTATCTTTCTTGAAGTTTACATTAATATTTGGAATGTGACAGTATCTTTCTGCTTTCTTTGTGAACTCATAGTACTATGACAAAATGCATGGATTTGTCATACATAAGTCATTTGTCACATGTCAAAATGCTGAATTTTTTTAAAAAGATTATTTATGTATTTGTGAGAGAGCGCGAGCAGGGGGTGGGGGAGGGGCAGAGGGGGAAGCAGCCTCCCCAGCAAGCAGGGAGCCCAACCTGGGACTTAGTCCCAGGACCCTGAGATCATGACCTGAGCTGAAGGCAAATGCTTAACCAACTGAGCCACCCAGGCACTCCTGCCCTTAGATAATTATGACTTATTTTCATAATATCCTCTGACTACTTCTTGATTTTGTCTTTCCAAATACAGACCTGAAATTCAGAATAATATATTTTTTTCATAAACTATCTTTGGCTTTCCTAGAATAGCCACTGAGTAACAAAGAGATGTGCTCCTTCAACTTAAAAAAAGAAGCCTACTGCAAGAAGAGACTATAGTCTAATGTTGCTTATGAATATGGATCCAAAAATCCTGAACAAAAGACTAGCAAACCCAATCCAGCATCCTATTAAGAGGATTATGCATGACCAAGTGGGATTTATCTCAAGAATGCAAGGGTGGTTCAAATACAAAATTCAATCAATATCGTACACCATATTAATACAATGAAAGAAAATACTCATGATCATTTCAATTGATGAAAAAAAAATCCAGCACCCTTTCATGTTAAAAAAAAAAACCCTTATCAAAATAGGAATAAAAGGAAACTTTCTGAACATAATAAGTGTATGGGAGGACACCTGGGTGGCTCAGTAGGTTAAGCATCCGTCTTCAGCTCAGGTCAGATCCCAGGGTCCTGGGATCAAGACTTGCATTGGGTTCCGTGCTCAGCAAAAAGTCTGCTTCTCCTTCTCCCTTTCCCTGCCACTCCCCCTGCTTGTGCTCTCTCACTCTGTCAAATAAATAAATAAAATCTTTTAAAAAAAAAAAGTGTATGGGAAAACCCATAGCTAACATTTTACTCAATGATTTAAGGCTGAAAGTTTTCCTCCTAAGATCAGGAACAAGACAAGCATATGTATTCTTGCCACTTCTATTCAACATTATACTGGAAGTTCTAGCCATAGCAATTAGGTAATAAGAAATACAAGGCATCCAAATTGGAAAGGAGGAGGTAAAATGATCTCTGTTTGCAGAAGACATGATCTTATACATTTAAAAAAATCCTAAAAAAAAATCCTAAGGAATCCACGAAATCACTAGAGCTAATAAGTTAACTCAGCAAAATAACAGGATACCACACAAATACACAAAAATCAGGTGTAGGTCTCCGTAGTTGCAATGAACAATTTGAAAATGAAATCAGTAAAATAATACCATTTATAATAACATAAAAAATAATGAAATACCCTGGAATAAATGCAACCAAGGAGATTTTCAGGTATACACTGAAAACTGCAAAATATTGTTGAAACAAATCAAAGACCTAAATAAGTTGTAGACATACCTTGTTCATGGATTGAAAGACTTGTATGGTTAATATGGCAATTATTACCCAAAGTAGTCTTCAAAATCAATGCAATCCATGTTAAATCCCAAAGGCCTTTTGTACAGAAATGGGAAAGCTGATCCTAAAATTCATGTGAATTTGCAAAGGATGGTATATAACAAAAACAATCTTTTTTTTAAAGATTTCATTTATTAATTTGACAGAGACAGAGAGAGAGAGTGGAGAGCACAAGCCAGAGAAGTGGGAGAGAGAGAAGCAGGCTCCCCACAGAGCAGGGAGCCCGATGTGGAACTCGATCCCGGGACTCTAGGACCATGACCTGAGCTGAAGGCAGATGCTTACCTGACTGAGCCACCCAAATGCCCCTAACCAAAACAATCTTGAAAAAGAAAAGCAAAGTTGGAGAACTCACAGTTCCTGATTTCAAAACTTACTGCAAAGCTACAGAAATTGAAACAGTGTGGCATATTACTAAGCCATAAAAAGGAATGAAGTAGTAAAACACGCTAGAAGATAGATGAACCTCAGAAGCTTTATGCTAAGTGAAAGAAGCCAGACACAAAGGTCACATATCATATGATTTAATTTATATGGAATGTCCAGAATAGGTAAATCCAAAGATAGAAATGGTTGTTAGGGGCTGGGGGAGGGGGAACAAGGGAGTGACTGTTTAGTGGAGATTTTCTTTCAGAGTGATGAAAATAATTTTGGAACTAGATAGAAGTGATGGTTGCAGCACATCGTAGATGCACTAAATGCCACTAACGTTTACACTTAAGAACGGTTAATTCTAGGGCACCTGGCTGGCTCAGTTGGAAGACTATGTGACTCATGAGTTTAAGCCCCATGTTGGGTATAGAGATTACCAAAAAAAAAAAAAAAAAAAAAAAAAAAAAAACTTAAATAAAATAATTAATTCCATGTTATGTGCATCTTACCTCAATACCAAAAAAAGAAAAAAAAAAAAAAGGAAGCCTAACAGGAATAATTAGGTTTATTTCATATTTTCCAAATTTTAATTGATTTAAACTGCTTCGAGGGCTTTTATGTTTACCAAACCTAGGATGAAAGAAAATTTACAAACTAAAAGAGTTTAGTCTTTCTAAGTTAAGTTATGTAGAAACTATTAATATACATATGTTTCAATGATGTACTTCTCAGATTAAAAAAAGCATGCTAGGGGCACCTGGCTGGCTCAGTTGGTAGAGCATGTGACTCTTCATCTCGGGGTCGTGACTTCGAGCCTTGCATTGGGCATAGAGTTTACTTTAAAAGAAAAGTAAAATAAAAAGAACCATACTAATGTTCATGTACAAAGACTGTACAAAAATAGCCTACAAAAGATTTTACTTATAGGTTTCCAGGTTTAAATATTCCTGTTGGCTGACAGCATGTACAGTAGTTTATGAACTAAATTAAAGGCCCTGGAGATTATTTACTATTCTCAGAATAATCACAAATTAATCCCCAATAGAGTATCCTACTCTCCCATATTCTGATAACGGTAATAAATATGATATGTTAGGGGAAGCTGTTTAGTCTTATCGCCAATATTATGAACTGCCACTGTCTATACCAGCCACCTAATCAGCTTCTACTGATCTTAGACCAAGAGCTTTTAAGTTCTGAAGGAAATCAGAATAATTACAATGGGAAGGACGTTAGCAAGTGCTGTTAACCAACTTACAGAGCAGTAAGAATCCAAGGTGTTAATCCTTGGACTCAACTCTCCCAATTAGAGAGACACAAGTCACACTCAATTCATTGTGTTCGTTGTATTTCTGGAAGCATAACAAATCGCCTTAAAACGTGGACTTCAAACAATAAAAATCATTTTATTTTGCTCAAAAATCTGGGGAATCAACTGGGCTCAGCTAGATAGTTTTTTTTTTTTAAAGATTTTATTTATTTATTCGATAGAGATAGAGACAGCCAGTGAGAGAGGGAACACAAGCAGGGGGAGTGGAAGAGGAAGAAGCAGGCTCATAGCGGAGGAGCCCGATGTGGGGCTCGATCCCATAACACTGGAATCACGCCCTGAGCTGAAGGCAGACGCTTAACCGCTGTGCCACCCAGGCGCCCCTCAGCTAGATAGTTCTCATTCAGAGTCTCACATGAGGTTATAGCCAGACCGTGGCTAGAGTCACGCTGAAGTCTTCGTCACTCATATGTTTGGTGTCTAGGCTGGGAAGACTCAGACAATTGGGAGGTGAAACAGCTGGGGCCCCTTAGACCATCTCTCTCTCAATGTCTCTCTCTCTCCTTCCCTCTCTCCTTCCCACTCTCTCTCCACATGGCAGCCTCAGGGTAGGCAGATCCCTTCCATGATTGCTGAAGCCTCCTAGAGTGAGTGTCCCAGGGGCAACTGGAAGTCACACAACATGGCTTCCATCTTATTCTATTAGATGAGAGAGTCACCCCCCAACCCCACCAAGTTCGTGGGGGTAGGGACATAGAGTCCACCTCTTGATGGGAGGAGTGCCAACAACTTGCAGACGTGTTTTGAAATCACCATATACTACAAGACTATTCCAGCTAAAGGCCCTTATGTGGTGAGTCAGGAATCCTCCAGGAGTAGAAAACTACAGATAGGAAAAGCATCCACCCAAGGTCTTCAAACCAACTTTACAACTGCATGGAGTACACAGCTCTGACCCAAGACCCACAGAACTAGATCCAAATACCTGGAAAGAAAGATTATCATGCTTTAATATGCATTCTATTGCCCTTTCTTTCTTACTTACTTATTTATTCATTCAGTAATCTCTACACTCAATGTGGGGCTTGAAGTCATGACCCCGGGATCAAGAGTAGCACACTCTACCGACTGAGCCAGCCAGGTGCCCCTGTTCTTCATTTTTTAGTAATTTTTCTTCCTCTCTTTTGATTTAAGATACCTGATACCTCTTGAGCACAATCCCTATAAGTTCCTTTTCTTCATATTGTTCTTTTTATCTTTTTTTTTTTTGAGAGAGTGTGTATGTGTGCACATGTGCACTTGAACAAGGGGAGGGGCAGAGGGAGAGAGAGAATCTTAAGCAGGCTCCATGGCCAGCACAGAGCCTGATGTGTGGCTGGATCTCATGACCCTGAGATCATGACCTGATCTGAAATCAAGAGCTGGATGCTTTACCGACGGTGCTACCCAGGTGACCCTTCCTAATGATTTTCTTTTCTTTTTTTTTAAAAAGATTTTATTTATTTATTTGACAGAGACAGAGACAAAGAGAGAGGGAACACATCCAGGGCAAGTGGGAGAGGGAGAAGCAGGCTTCTCGTTGAGCAGGGAGCCCCCGATGTGGGGCTCCATCCCAGGACCCTGGGATCATGACCTGAGCCAAAGGCAGATGCTCAAGGACTTAGCCACCAGGCACCTCCTACTGATTTTCTTAATAACATTTTCTTTTCTCTAGCTTACTTTATTGTAAGAATACAGTATATAATACATATAACATATAAAATATGTCAATCAACTGTTTATGTTGTTGGTAAAGCTCAGTCAACAGGAAGCTAATAGTTTTGGGGGAGTCAAAAGTTATCCGTGGATTTTTGACTGTGCAGGGAGTTTGGCACACATAAACCCTGCCTTGTTCAGGGTCCAGTATACATAAAACCCAACAGACTTCTCTGAAATCTCTAGTATTACTAAACTATTCCAGGGAACACATAAATTAGGAGATCAGGTACTTTGGCTGATTTTCCCATACGTGTAAAAACTGCCATACAGCCATTGTCACATCAGATAATTCAATACCTCATCTTCCAACAAAAGGAACGTGACTTCAGTTCAGTAACAGATGATGTTTTCCAAACAATGGAATCCAATCAATGGAATCTTCACAGTGGATCTGAACTTCAGAGGATAATATATTCAGAGGATAATAAGTCAGCAGGCTGACTTCATCTGCTCCCTGCTAAAATGGGGAAGTGAGAAAGGAAAAAGATAACCCTGCAAGTGGATAGCTAGACTGTAGTCTTCCTAACCAAACATCAACTACCCTCACAGGATATAAACAGGCCCTTCTGAGATAAGGCCATTCTGTGACTTTAGTGGAACCAAGCAGAGCGGAGGCCACTTTGAAACCACAGAAATTGCTAACATCTTCCTCTTATAACAAACACAAATGATTACAGGTGCTCTACCAATAATAGCTCTAACCCCACCTTAATCCTTTGGCCTTACAGATAAAAATTATCAAAGATCTACCCACTCACCAAACTGGTCTTGCTTCCTGACAGCACCCAATCCAGAACAGACTGCTGCTTTCCCGAAAACCGCCACAGAATCAGCCAACACGAGCTCAAACCTTCTAATAAGCCCTTCCCAATTCTTTCCTAAAGACACGCCCCCAGTTTCTCCGATGCGTGCTCTTCCTTGCTGCAGCAAATTGAATAAACCTAACTTTAGGGGGTGTCTGGCTGGCTTAGTCGGGAGAGCACACCACTCTTGATCTCGGGGTCATGAGCGTGAGCCCCATGTTGGGTGTAGAAATTATTAAAAAAAAAAAAGTAAAGAAAAAATAAGAAAAAGTTACCAAAAACCCCCTAACTTCAACTTTAGGTAGTTCTTGCGGTCTTTCAGCTGGTTAGGTCTCATAAAAGATATGCATCAATTAGTGGTTAGCTCTATGGGTAAGAAAACAGGTAATTTCTTCTTTACAATGTATATATTGCAGTATGGGTTGAGTTTTTTACCACAAGCATGGATTGAGAAAAAGAGTAAATATATTTGATTGGGGCCAGAGAAGGACCTCCACTGGCTCCCCTTGCCTGTAAGAAAAAGATCATATCCTTAGTATGGCATACAAAGTTCACATGAATTGAGTTCCACTCTTCCCAGCAGCCCCATTTGCATAGCTTCCCTATGTTCTTGAACCTCTAGCAGTGCCAAACTTCTCTACTTATTTCCCGAATCCTATTCAATTCCATTTTCCACTGCCTTCTATCCATTTAAACATGCAAACAATATCCTTCCTGCAACTGCCTGCCCTTTCCCCAATAAAGAATGTCCTCTTAAAAATTGAATCAACAGGTGAATGTACAAACAAAAAGCAGTGTATACATGCAATGGGATATTGTTCAACAATAAAAAGAAATTAAATCCTGATACATGTTACAACTCAGGTGAACTTTGGAAACACTATGCTGAGTGAAATAAGCCAGACACAAAAGGACAAATACTGTCTGATTTCACTTATACTAGGTACCTCGAGTAGGCAAATCCATAGAGACAAAAACTAGAGTAGAAGTTACCAGGGGCTGGGCAGAGGGAGGAAGGAATGGGGAGTTATCGTCTAATGGGTATGAAATTTCTGTTTGGGGTGATTAAAAAAGTTCAGGAAATGGTGGTGATAGTTGTACAACATTGTAAATATACATGATGCCACTAAATTATACCCTAAAAAATGGTTAAAATGGTCAATTTTATGGGGTGCCTGGGTGGCTCAGTCAGTTAAGTATCTGACACTTGATTTTGGCTCAGGTCATGATCCCAGGTTCATGAGATTGAGCCCACCACCCCTGAGTTGGGCTCTGTGCTCAGTGCAGAGTCTGCTTGAGATTCTCTCTCTCCCTCTGTCCCTCCCCCCACTTGTACATGCACTCTCTCTCTAAATAAATAAATAAAATATTTTTAAATGGTAAATTTTATATAATGCATATTTTACTATAAGAAAAGAAAAAAACTTGATTTGAATTTTTATTATACAAAATTTCAGGAATATACAAAAATTAAGAGAAAAAATATAATGGACCTCCATGTACCCATCGAGAGTTTCAACAATTATCAACTCCTGGCTGAACTTCTACCCTTTCTCATACCCTTCCCCCACCACACACACATTGAATTATTTTGTGGAAAATTCCAGACTTTAGATCATTTCGTCAATAAATATTTTAGACTATTCCTCTAAAAGAACTTATTTCTTTACCAAGGAATTCCTATTCTTCCCTCAAAACCCAGCTCAGACATCATCTCCTCTGTAAAGACTTTCCCCACGTCCCCTAGAGCTAGCAAGATCCATTGCCCCCTGTGGACTCACGACTCTTTGCCCCTCCCTCTACAGCAGGGTTTCTCAACACTGGCACTATTGATATTTTGAGACAGATAATCCTTTGATATGGGGGCTGTCCTGTACATTATAGGATGCTTAGCCTCTACTTCTAGATACAAGTAGCAGCCCCCTCCCCCTTGTGACGACCAAAAATGTTTCCATACATTGCCAAAAGTCCCATGGAGGCAACATTGCCCCCAGTGAGAACAACGTCTTCAGAACTGCCCTTAAGAACTACATTGCCTATGTTTGTTTTCATGGATGTCTTCACTTCTAGACTATGAAATCCTAAAGAACACGGAGAGCTTCTTCTTCATCTTAAGGTAGCCAGTGTCTGATTCTTTTTTTTTTTTTTAGATTTATTTATTTGAGAGAGAGAGGAGAAAGAGTGGAGGGGGAGTAGAAGGAGAGGGAAAGAGGGAATCTCAACAGACTGTGTACTGAGCGCAGAGCCCAACACCAGGGCTCGATCTCCCTCCCTGAGATCATGACCCAAGCTGAAACCAAGAGTCAGACGCTTAACCGACTGTGTCACCCAGGCGCCCTGCCAGTGTTGGATTCTTCCTGGGAATTTCATAGAAAGAAAGCTGGGAGGCCACGTGAGCTTTGGCAGATCTTCACAGAGCTTCATAAAAATCTAAGGCCATTAGGTCCAGCCTTCCATTCAGTGCCTTAGTTACTTCTACAATAACCTAGTCCATTATTCCTCCAGCCTCTGTTGGAAATCAAGTTATTGGGATTCATTTTCCTGCAGAGGGGCTCATTTTGTTAAAATTCTTATGGTGAGTGGAAGCTTGTTCACTCTGTTACTTTATGCATTGTCCCAACTCTGCCCTCTGAAATCTTGTAAAATCAATCTTATTTCAGTCAGTTTCATATGGCAGCCCTTCAGGTATATGAAGGCCACCATTATAATCTTTCACTAAATCATTCAAAAATACACATACTTGAACAAGAGAAAAGCCTCACTTCCTGGAAACCCCCCCTCAAAGTCATCTAATAAAAATCTGAATGCTTTAGTCCTTCCTAACATCCCTTAACTGAGCCACTTCGTGGTTCCCCCTAGTGTACATTCTCCCTCATTGCAACAGCCAAAACCCTATGTTGTTCAACTACTTACTGGTGTGTTCCTCAAGATCTTTGACTGGAGGACATTGACAGAGGGAACACCCAATAGGAGCCAGCTGTAGGGAATACAGCAATGAATGAAAACAAACAAAAAATTCTGCTCCTCGTAGAGCTAACATGGAGGTAAAGAATGAACCCTGTATCTAAGTGTAAATACATGGCACGCTAGGGTAAGGGCCATAAGCAAAAGTCATTGGTTGGGGGATGGTGGTAGTAGTGTGTGTTAGAATTTTTATTTGTTTTAATTAATGTTAATTAATTAATTAATGTTAGAATTTTTAAATTGCTTAGCCAGGGAAAGCCTTACTAAGATGATATTTTGAGATCTGAAGGAAAGGAAGCATGGGCCAGGCAGCTATTTCAGAGTGTTCCCAGTAGAAGGAACAGCAAATCAGAGGCCCCAGGACAGGAGCGTGCCTGGTGTGGCTCAAGGAACAGCAAGAACTCAAGTGGCTGGAGGTGGTGTTCAGAAAGAGCAGCGTAATAGGAGGCAGAGAGCAAGCCAAGGTCCAAGGAGGGAAGAATGAGCATACAGTGCATCGTAGACCACTGCAGGGGACTTCAGCTTTTATTCGGAGATGGAAAATTGCTGGAAAATGTTGAGCAGAAAAATGACATGATCTTACTTATATTTTAATGAAAAAAAGAAAAAAAAAACCCACTCTAGCTGCTGTGTTGAGGAGAGGCTGGGTGAGCGGTGGGAGCGAGCAGGGAGACCAGGCAGTTGTTATAATCCAGGGAGGGAAAGTCAAGAGTGAACTCAGGGCACTCCAGTAGTTAGAAGTTGGGGAAAGGAGAAGAAATAAGCTAAAGATATCCAGAGGAATAGCCATTGAGAGAGTAGGAAACTGGTAGTGTGGAATCCTAGAAGCCCCAAATATGCATTTGAAAGAGGGAATGATCAAATGACAGATGTTGCTAATGGACC
Organism: Ailuropoda melanoleuca; assembly: GCF_002007445.2. NCBI lineage: Eukaryota > Metazoa > Chordata > Mammalia > Carnivora > Ursidae > Ailuropoda > Ailuropoda melanoleuca. The sequence goes on from NC_048231.1 coordinate 70,066,073, forward strand.
AAGATGAGGATGAGAATTGACTCTTAGATTTAGCAATATCTTCCTTGGGACTTTTCTTTTCATGAGGATATCTGATTCCATTATCCCACCCCTCTTTTGGGGTAAAATATCATTTTTTTAAAAGAAAGCTCTAGCCCCAGCGTGGGGCTGAGCTCACGACCCCGAGATCAAGAGTCACACACTCCACCAACTGAGCCAGCCAGGTGCCCCAAAATGGTCGTAGTAGGGGATCAATAAATATTTGTTGAATCAATGATTTTCATATCCATTGCTCCGTAGGTCAGACATTTATGAACGTGCTTGATCGGCAGTGGTTCTCTAGAACTATTAGAGTATGTTCTAGACAAGTCCTAAAATACTAGGCTGGTTCTCCTTTGCTCAAAGCCTGGCGTTTTATGGTGCAGCCCAGCAAGCTCAGCCTGTTTGCAGACAATTACCTTGCTACTTCATGCTTCCCCATCCTGCACCACGTACTTCCACTGAACTGTAGAAGAAAAAAAAATTCATAACCAGCCAACTTCACGGAGCTCAGGATATGTGCCTCATCTCTAATAATGGAATCGCTTGTTTCAAGGGAGATGGAGACAAAAAGACACTGGATATCAGACTGGGAAATCTCTTTTAAGACAGGGATGCCCATCTTGAACTCCCAAATTTTTCAGCTTTAGAGACTAATAGGAGTTTAAGCCTCTTCTGTGGCACCAAGTAGCACTGAGACTTTGGTTTGACCAATGAATTTAACCGAACTTCATTTTCTTCATCAGCGACTTGTAACCAATCAGGTCTATATTGCAGAGTTGTTGTAAGGATTGAGAGAATTATGGATAAGCCTGTACCAGACCTTAATAAATGCTGTCATTTTTACTTCATAACCCTTTCCCATTTGTCAAGTGTTTTCAGCTATGATAAAGTGGAAGTAGAGAGCTTATTTTTTTATGGTTAACACCATACAGGGAAAAAAGGAAATGTGCCCTTTTTTGTCTGGCTATTTCACTTTGCATAATGTTTTCATTATGGTTCATCATGTTGTAGACAATTATATTTTTGAGTTGAATTTTTTCTCATGAGTGAGAAATTTTGCAGTATATATTTTTTTATATGATGAAAAGCGATTTGACTTTTTTCCCGTGACCCCACAATTCATATCACGTGTGTGTGCCTTTCTCCTTAGCCAAGAACAAGAAATACTTTAGGCTTATTCAAATATTTGTGTCCATTAGGAGCATTTTAAATTATTTTCACATAGATCTTGCACAGATATGTTAAATAAAACTGGTTCTTTAAGTTGACACAGGGAAAAAACCCAATAGTGGAACACAGGTAGCATCATTTCTAAATTATAGTTGTCTTCTCAATTTGTAAAATTTAAGTTGCATTAAAATTCCACAAGGTGGCAGACTGGTTCCATTAAACGGGGCTTACTGCACCGATTTAAATACATTCTAGATATTCCCAGTATTGGTATCCTCAAATATAAAACAACTTCTTAAGCCAACATAGGGAACCTGTGAAGGTATTTTCTCCCAGAGACAAGTTTACAAATGATGCTTAATTTTATAAATCAGTTCACTAATCTTACCATTAAATTAATTGTAGTAGAAAATTCTATGATAGAATTTTACATTTAAACCAAACATAAGAAATAATTTATTTACTTACATAATTCTGCCCAAGTGCAAATATCTTTATCCTTGGCTTTAAAGAAAACCCATGGCAGTGGGAATTTAAAGTGGTGAAGTTCTTGCAGAAAAAGGTATGGCAGCTCTCCGAAACATTGAACATCTAATGATATGATTCAAAAATTCCACTTCTGGGTATATACGAAAAGAAGTGAAGCAGAGACCCAAACAGGTATTTGTATATCCATGTTCATAGCAGCATTATTCACAGTGTCAAAATGTGAAAGCAACCCTTCTATATCAATAAATGAATGGATCAATAGAATGTGGTATACACACACAGTGGAACAGTATTCAGCCTTAAAAAGGAAGGGAATTCTGACATACTCTGCAACACAGACGAACCTTAAAGACATTATACTAAGTGAAATAAGCCAAACTCAAAAGGACACATACTGCATGATTTCCCTTTATACGGTATATCTAGAATAGTTAACCACATAGGGACAGAAAGTAGGATAGTGTTTACCAGGGGTTGGGGGGAGGGGGACTGGGGAATTACTGTTTAGCGAGTACAGACATTCAGTTTGAGACGATGAAAAAGTTCTGGAGACGGATGGTGGTGATGACTGCACAACAGTGGGAATATACTTAATGCCACTGAACAATCCCCATAAAAATGGTTGAAGTGGTACAATTTATGTTATGTATATTTTGCCACAATTTAAAAAAAGACATGGTAAAGAAAATTAAGTTCAAATAGAGAAATTTATAAAAAATACTAAAACTCCCATTTTACTGTATGTACTTCCAAAATCTTTAGGCATACATCTGCACCTTTGTGTAAATAAATAACTTGATATTTTAAATTGTATAACTAAATCAAGAGAGAAAAATCTGCCTCCTCCTTGTTTCGGAAAAAAAAAACGGGGGGGGGGGGCACCTGGGCGGGTCAGTTGCTGGAGCGTGCAACTCTTGATCTCGGAGTTGTAGGCTTGAGCCTGCAGCCTACATGTTGGGTGTAGAGATTACTTAAAAATAAAATCTTTAACATACAGGAAACTTGTAAACTTCTTGGAATTCTATGAATTCTAATACACATATAGATTTGTGTAACTACCACAAAAATCAGGCTATAGATGGGTTCTGTTACTTCAAAAACCTCTTTGCGCTACCACCTCAGTCACATCTTCCTCCCCCAACACTAACTTTGGGAAACTACTGATCTGTTCTCCTTATCTTACTATCTTTTCTAGAATGTCATGTAAATGGTAAGATCCAATATGTAACCTTCTCTTTCTTTTTCTGCATAGCATAATGCCTTTCATAGTCATGGAAGTGATTGCCTCTATCAATTGTTCATTCTTTTTAATACTGAGTAGTGTGGAATTGAACAAATACACCACAGTATTGTTTATTCATTCAACTCTTGAGGGACGTTAGGGTGGTTTTCAGTGTCTTGCAGTTACAAACAGAGCTGCTCTACAGTGTTTTGTGTAAATGGAAGTTTCAATTACTCTAGGGAAAATACACAAGAGAGGGATTGCTTGGTCATAACGTAGGTGCATGACTACTTTCAAAGCAATTGCTAAAGGGTTTCCCATGGTGGCTGTACCAGTTTGTATTACCCACCAGCAGTGTATGAAAGTTCCAGTTGTTCTATATCTTTGCCAGTAATTGATATTGCCAGTATTTTTAAAAAAGATTTTATTTACTTGAGAGCCAGTATTTTTTAAAAATGTTTTTAAAATTTTAAGTAAACTCTATGCCCCATGGGGGGCTCAAACTCACAGCCCTGTGATCAGGAGTCATGTGCTCTATTGACTGAGCCAGCCAGGTGCTCCACCAGTATTTTTTATTTTAGCCATTCTAGTAGGTGAGTAGTGGTATCTCATCATGTTTTTGGTTTTTTTTAGATTTTATTTATTTGTTTGAGAGAGAGAGAAAGAGCATGAGCGGGGGTGAGGGGTGCGGGGTGGCCAGAGGGAGAGGGAAAGGGAGAAGCGGACTCCCCGCTGAGTGCAGAGCCCGACTGGGATCATGACCTGAGCCGAAGTCAGCCGCCCAACTGACTGAGCCAGCCAGGCGCCCCTCTCATCATGGTTTGTTTTTAAATCGTCTTAAAAAGTTGTGTGTCCTGGATCTTCAAAGGGAATATTTTGATAAGAACTAATTTTTCTTTCTCTCATAGTACTTGTTTTTTAGTCAATTTTCTTTCTTTCAATTTAGTATACAGCATAATGGTTTTATTTCTAGTTTTTCAAGATCTAAGAACCTGGCGTTTCTTAAGCTTTGCCATTAGAAATACGCTATTCCTTTCAAAACTGAGTAAGACCTTCCCCCAAAACAACCAACAACATTTCTAGCCCTGACATGATCTACTAATTTGTGTATGGTACTTCCATAGTTGGGAGATATTCAAATATTGCTACCACCCATGATAGAAGGATGTCTACGTGTGGGACACTCTCCCAAGTAGTACCAGAGACATGAGTAAGAGAGATTACAGCTTCCCATCCTTCCCAGTGCTGTATGTATATAAATTGCTAAATGTAATTTCACAATGTTATATAGGATTGACTGTGAATCCACCCCAATTTATTTTTGAAAAGTTACAGATTATTTTAACCATCACTGGAAACATGTCACTTGTGCAAAGCCTCTTAATAGCAACATATGTGACACATCACTATTGGAGAACCACTGTTCTATACTATTTCCTTATTTCATGTAGATTATCTAATTTATTGCCATAATTTTGCTCATAACTTTTTGACATCCATAGGATCTATCCTCTCTTTCATTTATAACATTGGAAATTTTATGTCATCCCTTTTTTTGCTTGATCAGTACGGCTAGGGAGCTTATCAATTTTATTGATCTTTACAAAGAAACATCTTTTGATTTTATTGATTTTATCTATTGTTAATTTTCTCTTTTACTGGTTTTTACTTATCAAGGTTTTAATTTGTATTTTCCTAATGATTAATGATGTTGAACATCTTTTCATGTCCTTATTTGCCACCATACATCCTCTTTGGTGAAATATCTGTTAAGTCTTTTACTCACTTTCAAAGCAATTTTTTCTTAGTGTTTTTAGAGTTCTTTACATATTCTAGATACAAGAATTTTTTTGAATATGTGACTTGCAAATACTTTTCTTCCAGTCTGTAAGTTTCTCTTTTGCATTCTTATAAACAAAATTTTTCAATTTTGAGGAAGTTCAAATTGTCACTTTATTCTTTTATAGATTGTTCTTTGGTGTCATGTCTAAGAACACTGCTTAACCTCAGGACATGAAGATTTTCTTCTATATTTTCTTCTAAAAGTTTCATGGATTTCTATCTATGACCCATTTGGGGTAAATTTTTGTAAAAGTTGTGAGGTTTAGGTAGATGCTTATTTTTTTGCCCCAAATGTTAATTGTTCCTTAATCATTTGTTGGAAAGACTACTGAATTTATCATTGAATTGTCTTTCTTTCCACCTTTCTAAAAAATAAGTGGCCATCTCTGTGTGGGTCTATTTCTGGACTCTGCTTTCTATTCCATTAATTTATATGTTTGTCTATCCCTTGGCCAATTCCAGAGTCTTGATTATAGTAGGTTTATAGTAAGTTGTAAAGTTAGATGGTATAATTCAATCAACTTTACTCTTTCTCAAAATTCTTTGGTTATTCTAGTTCCTTTGCATTTCTATGTAAGTTTTAGAATCAGCTTATCTACCTGAAATATCCCATTGGAATTTTGACTGAAATGGACTTATTTCTATGTTGAGGTTTCCAAACAATGAACATGCTTTCTTTTTTATCAGCATTTTGTAGTGTTCAGCATGTTTTGTTAGATTTATAACTAAGAGTTGCATTTTGAGAGGAGCTATTTTAAATTGAATTTTATTTTTAAATTTCAGTTTCCAACTCTTTATTGCCAAAAATAGAGATATGATTGACTTTTGTTATAGACATTGTGTACTGTAACCTTGCTGAAATTACTTATTAGTTCTAGGAAGTATTTTTGTAGATTCCTTGGGATCATGTCACCTGTGATTAGGAACAATTTAATCTCTTTTTCAATCCATATACATTTTAATTATTTTGTCTTGCCTAATTGTACTGACTAGGATTTCCAGTACGATGTTGAAAATTGGTGGTGAGTCTGGACACCCTTGCCTAATACCCAATTTTAGGGGAAAAGCATTTTTTCTTTATTGATAAGGAAAAATATAATTTGCTTTATTGTTTTTTTCTTAATCATGACTCGTTTAACCTTTGCCAAATATCTTTTCTGTATCGATTGATATGATCATGTGGTTTTTTCTTTTTGTTTTTTTTTTTGTAGTTTACTTGTACTATTCTTGTCTGGTTTTAACAACAGAATAATGTTGGCCTTATAAAATAAGTTGGGAAGTGCTCCCTTCTATTTTCTAAGAAAAATCATTTACTGTTTGTACTCTTTAAATATTTGGGAGAATTCACCAATGAAATGATGTCAGCCTGGAAAATTTGTTTTCAGAAGGTTTTAACTTCAAATTCAATTTCTTTAATAGTCATGGTATTATATAGGTTGATTAGTCATCTTGGATGATTTTGGTAATTTGTGGTTTTTGAGGAATTGGTTCATTTGCTCTAAGTTACAAATTTTTGTGAATATAGTTTTATCCTTTTATTTTGAACTGAAAATGATAATGCAACATATTAAAATTTTTAGGATGCAGCTAGAGCAGTATTTAGAGGGCAATTTACAAGACTAAATGAAGACGAGAAGATTTCAAATCAATAATCTAAGCTTCTACTTAAATAAGGAAACAAAGAACAAAATAAACCCCAAACTTATAAAAATAAGTACAGAAATCAATGCAATTGAAAAGATAATAGAGACATCAATGAATCCAAAAAGTGTATTCTTTGTGAAAATCACTAAGACTGATAAACCTTTAGTTAGACTGATCAAGAAGAAAAGAGAAAAAAGACACATTACCAATAACAGAAATGGTATCATTACATAACCTACTGCTGTTATTAGTAGGATAAGCAAATACTATGGACAGCTCTATGCCTATAAATTTTGCGAGTTAGATGAAATGGACTAATTCCTTGAAAGACACAAAGTACCAAAACTCAATCAAGATGAAATATATAATCTGAATATTCTTATATCTATTAAAGAAATTGAATACAGAGATAAAAAATTCCAGGCTCAGATTATTTCAGCAGTGAATTCTAACAAATATTTAAGGAATAAATACCAATACCATTTCTACACAACCACTTCCAGAAAATAATAGAGGAGAAAACTTTCCTACTCATTTTGTGCAGCCAGCATTATCCTGACACTAACATCAGACAAGGACAGTGCAAGAAAACTAAAGACCAATATCTATCATGAACAAATATAGAAACAAAAATACCCAATAAAATATTTGCATATTGAATCTAGCAATACACAAATAACATATCATGTACATGGGATTTATTTTAAGGATGCAAGGCTGGTTCACCATTTAAAATTAATTAATGTAATCTACCATATTAAAACCACATGATCATATCAATTGATACCAAAAAAGCATTTGACAAAATTCAACATTCATTCATAAAAATTCTTAGCAAACTAGAAAGGATTTCCTCAATCTGATAAAGGGAATCTATAAAAAATTACAACTAACACTATATCTAATGGTAAAACACCGAATGCCTTCCCACTAAGATCTGAACAGAGCAAAAATGTCCATTTCCACCATTCCTATTCAACACCATACAGGAAGTCCTAGCCAGTGTAATAATAAAAGGAAAAGAAATATTAAGCATACAGATTAGAAAGGAATAAAATGACCTCTTCTCATAGATGGTATTATTATATAGAAAATCCCAAACTATTTACAAAGATCTCTTAGAACAGGGGAGCCTGGCTGGCTTGGTTGGTGGAGCATGCAACTCTTGATCTTGGGGCTGTGAGTTTGAGACCCACAGAAAAATAAAAAATCTTAAAAAAAAATTTCTTAGAATAAATGAGTTTAGCAAGGTTACAGGATATAAGGTTAACATCCAGAAATCAATTTTATTTCTGTATATTAGGAAATAAATTGGAAATTAAAATAAAAACCAGAATGATTTATAATGGCACCAAAAATGTGAAATACTTAGGTATAAATCTAACAAAATGTGTGGAGGATTATGCAAGCTAAATGCTATGCACTGATGAAAGAAAATTTTAAGGACTTAAATAAGTGGATAAATAAATACTGCTGTTCATTGATTAGAAGATTCAATATTATTAAGCTGTCAATTCTTCCCAACTTTATCTATAGTTTTAACCTGATCCTAATCAAAATCCAAGCACAATATTTTTGGATATTGAAAAAGTGATTCTAACATCTTTATGGGAAAACAAGGACTAGAATATCCTAAACATTTTTTTCATCCCAAATATTTTTGAAAAAAGTAAGCAAAATTGGAGATCTCATGATTTCAAGACTCGCTGATTTCAAACTTATAAAAATTCGGGGATGCCTGTCTGGTTCAGTCAGAAGAGGATAAGACTCTTGATTTTGTGAGTTCAAGGCCCACGTTGGGTGTAGAGATTACATAAATATATAAACTTAAAAAATTCAGTAATCAAGACAGAATAGAAACTTCAGTAATAGATTCAAATAAATACAGCCAGAAAGTTACAGTAGTCAAAACAGTGTGGTACTGCATAAAGACAGATGGGTAGACCAATGGAATAGAATAGAGCCCAGACACAAACCCTTGCATACATGGTCAAATGATTTTTAACAAGGCTCAAGATTGTTCAGTGGGGAAAGGACACTCTTTTCAACAATGATGCTAGAAAAACTGGATATCTACATCCAAAAGAATGAAGTTGTACCCTTACCTAATGGCATATACAAAAATTAACTCGTTCAAAGAAATAAGAGCTAAAACTATAAAACTCTTAAAAGAAAGCACAGAGGAAAAGCCTTGTGACTGGATTTGGCAATGATTTCCTAGATACGCCACCAAAGGTACAGACAACAAAAGAAAAAATAGATAAACTGAACTATAAATTGAAAATTTTTGTAGGACATTGTAGGACAATATTAAGAGTAAAAAACCCATAGAATGGGGAAAAGTATTTGCAATTTGTAATTTACATATCTGATGAGTTAATATCCATAATATGTGAAAAATTCCTACAACTCAATAAGAACAAAAACCAAACAACCTGATTAAAACAGGGGCAAAGAGCTTGAACAGACAATTCTCCAAAGAAGATTAACAAATGGCCAAAAAGCCACAAGAAGATGCTCATGATTAGTCATTAGAGAAATGCAAGTCAAAACTACAAGACACCACTTCACACCCATTAGGATGGCTATTAGCAACAACTAAGAAACAAAACAGGAGACAAACGTTGGTGACAATGTGGAGAAACTGGAACTCTTGTACCTTGATAGTTGGATAGTGAAGTAGCGCAGTCACTGTGGGAAGTGGTACGGCAGTTCCTCAGAAAATTAAACCTCAAATTCCCACACAATCTAGCAATTCCACTTCTGGGTATATACTCCCAAAGAAATGAAAGTTAGGAAAACAAGATTATTTGTACCCCTGTTCCTAGCAACATATTTGCAACAGCCAAAAGGTGGAAACAACTCAAATGTCCATTGATGGATAAATGGATTAACAAAATGTGGTATATACATGCAATGAAGTACAGCCTTAAAAAGGAAGGAAATTCTGGCACATGGTACAGCATGGATGAAACTTGAAGACATACTAAGTGAAATAAGCTAGATTCAAAAGGACAGATCTTATGATTTCACTTACATGGTATAGAATAATCAGATACATAGAGACAAAAATTGGACAGTGGTTACCAGGGGCTGGAGGGAGGATGGAGAATTACTGTTTAAAAAGTACAGACATTCAGTATGGGATGATGAAAGACAAATGGTGGTGATGGTTGTACAACATGTGAAGGTATGTAATGCCACTGAACTGTACCTTTAAAAATGGTTAAAATAGTACATTTTATGTTATGTATATTTTACCACAATTTTTTTACAAGGAAAAAATCTTTCTAGTTATCAATAACACAGTGCTTATGATGATGGCTATGAAATAGTAATTTGCTATCTCCTTTGATTTTCATTACACTTAAGTGGGAAGTTCAAACTCTTTTTGGAATTGTAGTTTCTCTTTTTCTGGACTACGTTAGTTCCTCCCTCTCTGCACATTTCCCCTCCCCTCCTCTGCTCATTCTTAAGCCCTTGACTTCATAGGGTGGGGATACCACAAAGGAGGTGAGTTTTTAAAGGACTTCCTGAACTCTAAAAAATTTCTTGTACTTTTAATATGCTAAAATGTTTTCCTTTAATCCCAAATTATTCAATTTTTGATTCAGTCATGATCTTAAGTTTTCTTCTCTTTAATCGGCTAACATAGTATATTACAGTAATAGGTTTTCTGATAAACCATGCTTCCATTCCTAGGATCGCCTTACCTGATTATATTATATACTGAGTTTGATTTTCTATTTAGGATTCTTGTATCTGTATTCACTTTTGCTTTTCCTACACGATACTGTGAGGTTTTGGGAGGGTCTGAAATTATACCCCATGTAGAAGCTGCAAGTTAGCCTGTTACGTTTCATGGATAACGGCTGAAGACATGAGACTCCTGGGACACGAAGGACTGGATTGCGCACACGATAGCAAGTAGCATGAGCAGCATTTGCATTAGTACCTCTGGACCCTTATCCCACAATAGCAAAGTGAAAAGTCTCAGGTGAATGTTGCACATGCTGTGAATTTGTGCAGCAACTGAGCTTGGGGAATTCGCCTCTTACACAAGGCCTGAGCTTTGTCACAGACCTCTTCCTTCAAGGTTGTTCACCGATAAATGGCCTGAGCAAAGAGTGGTCAGGGCCCTCCATTGTTGACATAGCTAGCAAGAATGTATAGGGAGTCTTAGGGTCTGAGGTAGATTGCCTTTCCCAGCATGGCTTTGTTTCAAGATTACACTACTCTCAACATGACGGCATTCCTTTTTTTCTAATCCCAGAAACTATTTAAATAAGCTAGGTATTTATGTGCTGCTTGAAGTTTTGATAGAACACAGCAAACAGTGCCTTGTTTGGGAGGAGAAAGGGAAGAATTTTGGTGTGATTATTTTAATAGTAATTGACTTTCTATTTTTTCTTAGTAAATATTTATATTTTTCAGAAAATTAATCCATAAAGTTCTCAAGTATACATTATCTACTCTATCTCTAGGTCTTTTAAAGACATTATTTATTTGAGAGAGAGAGCACAAGCAGGGGAGGGGGCAGGACAGAGGGAGAAGGGGAGGGAGAAGCAGATTCCCCACTGAGCAGGGAGCCTGACCCGGGCTCCATCCCAGGACCCTGGGATCATGACCTGAGCCCAAGGCAGAGGCCTAATCAACTGAGCCACCCAGATGCCCCTCTATCTCTAGGTCTTTTTCATTCAAGATATTACTTGTGCATTTTTCTATCAGTCTTTTTTTTTTTTCCCCTAGAGATCAGCTTTTGGTTCACATTCTACAGCTCCTACACTTTCTTCTAATCTGCATTCTCCCCTATACAAAGCCATGGAAACTAACTACTTAACTCTTCCATGTGTCCACTACGGAGTTCAACCTGGAGTGGGAACTATCCTTCCAGTTCGCTCTGTTTTGTGCGTTGGTCCAGCACATCTTCTACCTTCAGAATCTGTGAAAAGGCAAGTCTGTGTTCCCCAAACTCAGGAACATTTCCAGCTGTTCCAGAGCGTCTTCATCTCGCACTGATCTAGCAGCAGTAAGGTAGGTCTGTGGGCAGAATTCGGAAGCAGAGCAATCATTCCGCTAGAGGAGATGCTTCAAATCATCCTTTGAGGCACCGTCAATCTAAGCCATTCTCTTGTTACCCATATCCATCCCTTTCACTTGGCTTGGGGAATAGAAATGCTAGTCCAGTTGACTCTCAGTAGGCCCTCAGTGGGGTAGAACGTCTTGTCCATTTTATTATTTTTAATTCTCTTTAGAATGTAGGGTATCAAGCTTCTTCTCAAGCTTAAGGCTCTGGTTGTTATAAAAGAAAAATTAGGGGCAGCTTGGAACAAACTGTGGATTAATATTTTTTGAAGTGCCTTTGTGGTAAAGAATTTAAAACTGAGTAAGGCCACCTAATAATATAAGACAGTTGATAAGTATACTATAATCTGAATGGTACTTAAGAAAATCAGACATCTCAAATTCAGAGACAGGAAGTAATACAAGGGGCTGTGGGAGGAGGAAATGAGTTGTTGTTTAATGGGTATAGAGATCCAGTTCTGTAAGATGAAAAAGCTCTGGAGATCCATTGCACAACAATGTGAATATACTTAAAACTAATAAGCTCTATGCTTAAATAGTTATGATGGTTAAAAAAAAAGAAAGAAAAGAAAATTGGATATCTGATATCAAGCTGACATGGGGAATTTATTTTATAGAAAAGCAACATCTAGAGAATGCCATAGACAGTTCTAGTATGTCTAAAGTACTACATATAAAAATGATAATTGCTCATAATGACAACACTGAAGCACTGAAAGATACCAAAGTACTTTCTGATCCAAGAAGTCAAATTATACTCAGCATGGTTTTAATGTCCTTGCCTATCTCCAAGCTCTGATATGCTGACATTTGGTAAACCAGATAACTAGAACATTCAATACCCAAGTTTCTGGCCATAGACTTACTCATCCTCATCTGGTATAACTCCACAGAAATATTTTAACATTCCAATTTCTTGGTTAAGCTATATATTGCTTGAATTCATTAAATAGACTTCTCTATTATACAAAGTTAAATGTACAACTAAATTAGTAAAAAGTGCTCACTCTGGTTTATTTTACTCTGACAAAAATGTTTTATGAATGTACTCTATACTAATATTGCCTTTTTAATTTAAATTTTATTTTCTATTTCATAGCCAGTTTTGTGCCTTTTTTTTTTTTTTGGTAGGAAATCTGTGCTCTCTTAATTCTTACAGATTCTTCTTTTTTTCTCTTTGTTTCTTAGCTAAAACTTAGTATGAGCTTTATTGGTATCTCAGGCTGTGTGTGCATGCCTACTCCTAAATGCCAGCAGTTCTTCAGAGGCCTGACATCCAGCACGGGGCTTACTGTGTTAAATTAGTTCTAGAAAAAGCATTAAAGACATTTTTCCTGAAATATACAGAATATGTCATGCCAAATCTCTTGTTTATACAATAAACTGGTAAAATTGGTAAATTGCACATATAGCTCATATTCCCAAAATAGAATAACTTAAATATTAAAACGTACCTTTGTATTACCACCATAACTGACCTTATAAGCATAACAAATGGAAATATTCAATAAAAAAAATCACAAAATCCACTAACGGTAAAGGCTGCATATCACAGCATATGAACTCTCATCTCCCTATGACCTATTCAAACTACAGACAGCAATATTTTTTTAAGCTACTCTAGCATTTATGTCCTAATTAGAAATTTATACGAAACACAATTTTATGCTCAAATATGGAAATAAGCAACATAATTCCAAAACCCAAAAGTATCCCAGCATTCTGTAGAAAGAAATATCCCCAGCGGCTACATCCATGGTCACTAGCATCATTGTGCAGCATCTCAGGTACCTTAAAGAAAAACAAGAGCAACATTCAAGTTTTCAGAACCACAGATTAGTTTTTAGAAGGATTTACAGGGCAGTAATATCAGCTTTATATGTAGCTGGATATACTGATCCAACTCCTTAAAACAGGACCATATACCTACTGACTCCAGCTAATAATGTCACACAGCATTTCCCAGCAGTTTAATTCACAATGATTATTCACAGTATGTTCAACAAGTCAAAGTTTATATTGGTCCAGTTTGCTCCACTATGAAACGAAGAGCTATACTGATTACTCTGCTTTAGTTACTGCCTGGAGCTGAACCAAACATAACACTAAAATTGGAGATATGGACACTTTATATATAAAATCATAGCAATCAGACTGGCTGGGATTGTTATGCAGACTTTGCTGACAAAAGAAGTAACTCCTTTGTTCATTAATAAGGAAATTATGAGCACTCTGAAGTATACACAGTATGCCAACAACATGTGGCTTGTGCTGGGTTTCCAACAAATCTATACAAATGAGTGGCTGATTACTGAGATTCTATTCTCAAAAAAACACATCGGAAAGGGGTAGATACTTCTGTGTATCCTGATACACATTAGGCAGGATAAGGTGTGCTTGTGATCAACAATCCAAAAAGATAAACTCTAAAGAACCTGTATTTTCTATGCTACCTTATATAGACTCACTTATTACTGCGTTTACTCTAAAGTCTTTTTTTAAATTTTTTTTTTATTTTTTATTCATTTGACAGAGACAGCCAGCGAGAGAGGGAACACAGCAGGGGGAGTGGGAGAGGAAGAAGCAAGCTCCTAGCAGAGGAGCCCGATGCGGGGCTCGATCCCAGAACACTGGGATCACGCCCTGAGCCGATTCGGCAGACGCTTAACGACTGCACCACCCAGGCACCCCTACTCTAAAGCCTTTTTAAAATTTTATTTATTTATTTATTTAAAAAGTAAGCTCTATGCCCAAAGTGGGGGCTTGAACTCACAGCGCTGAGATCAAGAGTCGCATGCTCTACTGACTGAGCCAGCCAAGCACCCCCTAAACTAAAGCCTTTTTAAAAATGAGGTTTCATGGGTGCCTGGGTGGTTCAGTCGGTTAAGCATCTGACTTTTGGTTTTGGCTCAGGTCATGTTCTCAGGGTCCTGGGATCAAGCCCTGTGTTGGCTCCACACTCAGTGCAAGTCTGCTTGCGATTCTCTCTCTCCCTCTGCTCCTCCCCCCACCCTGGGATTCTCGCTCTCAAATAAATAAATAAATCTCTTTTTTTTGGTTTGTTTTTAAAGATGTTTCACTGAACATTTTCTCTATTTTATTGTTAGTCAACACTGTAATTAGACTTCTTAAAAACTTACCATATCAACCAGAGCAACATACATGAATAAGCCAGCAGTAAGTGCAAATATCCACATGGAAACATTTTCAGCATAATGACCAATGAAGATTCCTGTTGCCATTCCAAGATATGCCAGCATGGCTGACAAAGCATTATAAAGAACAGCCTGCTTAACAGTCATGCCAGCCTTTAGTAAAACAGCGAAGTCACCTTTAATAGAAAACAAAAAAGGGGACAAAGTAATGAAAGAAATCACTTTTCAGACACATACCCAAGAAACTTCTCAATTTAAGAAATTCTCTAATTTGGGGCGCCTGGGTGGCACAGCGGTTAGGCGTCTGCCTTCGGCTCAGGGCAAACTTAAGAATTACCCAGGGGTAACAGTGTCAGTGTCAATCACCCTAACAGCTCTATAAATGAAGGTATTTTTTGTCCAAAGTTTTTCTTAAGGCTTCCACTCTGTCAATGAATGATAAATACCATGAACTTATACAGTCTTCAACAAGCTTATAATTGGGCCCAAAAAAGAGGGTGGAGAACACACATGAAATGGTCAGCAAATGATAAAGGCAATTTATAATTAAGAGCTAAGGAGTCGAATATTCTAGTTATAAAAGGATAGAAAGGGAAATTAAGATGGGAATAGCTAAGGGAGGCTTCATGGAATATGAAGGATCTAGAATGTGGAACATAAACCAGATGTTGAGGATTATAAGCATCTAGCAGGCAGATGGGAGGCCTTCTGAATGGCAGAACACATGCCAAGGAACAAAACTGAAAATGGCAGCACAGGTGTGTGCAAATATGTATCTATAAGAAGAAAAACGAGGACACGAACTGGGATCCAGAACAACTCTGGGAAGGTTTTAAGTCCTGGTGACAGGGGAGAAAAACACTCAAAATAGAATTCATCAACTTTCCTTTTCTTTAGCTTCAATGACAGTCTCTTTGCCAATTTCTCTCTGTTAACGGAAGATGATTTCTTTGAATTCTGTGGTCTTATTCATATTGTAGGTATGAAGATAATGATCACTGATGTCACCAGTATGCTAGTACAAGAAGGCATCTGGTAGGGCACAAGGACGAGAGAGGAGGCCCAGGTATCTCTCCGGCAACCCCCCAGAGGCAACTGTGGAATCATACTCATAGGGTCAGAGTTCTGGCTGGAAACACACTTATACTCAGTAAGAAAAGAAAGCCAGCTGGGTGAGTAGAAGGCACAAAAGTTATGAGGAAGCTTGCTAGAACTATCAAGAGCCAATGCCAGTGACACTAGGATACTTCATTCCCCTGGAAAATACTGTTTACGTGGTTCTCTTACCTAATTCATGAGGCAACTCATGACAAAACACAGCAACAGAAGTACTTAAACCACTTGATAAACCTTCAGTAAAAGCAGCTCCTGGGTAAAAATCAGAGACATTTTGGCTACATTATTTTACGGGTGTTTTAAAAAAAAAAGAAAATCTTACCAGCATACATAATGGGGTGAAAGAAGTAAACCAGATTCTAGTCAAGAATTAACAGAACTTTCCCAGCTGCACTCTGCATCTTCTTTACAAGTCATGTTAGATTACATTCCATTAGGTTTAAAGTTCCCAGTGCAGCATAAGCAGGTACAAGTGAGAAGGGAAAGTTCCACTATGCTTCAGAGTGATTAGAGGATCTTATCACAGACCCGAGAAGTAACTGTTATCACGTAAAACATTTATGTAAAAAGTACACTAATTTAAAAGGTTTAGAAGAAAACGCAGCAGTCAAGAGTACAGATACGTTTCACTGGTCTCAGAAGAATTCACTAGGTAATTAGACTTGTTTACATTCATTCTTTGGCTGTCTAATAAGGAAAGTCTAAGATACATAGCTCCCCCCGTAGCTCCCCCATTTTAAAAGCTAACACTATATACAACTGATCGCTTATAATGTGTGACCGAGCATGTGCATGTCCTCCTTTGTTGCTTCTGCTGTGCACAGTACACAGAGGAGGAAGGGAATCAGGCTTCCAGGGAGCCAAGGCCTGGGTTCTTCTCTGCCTGCTTATAAAACAGCACTGCCTCCTCGGGCAAGTGGTTCACCTTGCCAGGCCTTAGCTGCCTAACCTGTAATTATTTCCATTGCTCCTTCCAGCACCAAGTTAACTATAATTTATAAGTATTCTGTTATCTCTTGATCACGAAAGGACAATTTAATAGCAAAAACTCTCTAAATTTTTTGGTAACTGAACTTATCAGATATGCCAAGACTCCTTCAGTATAAAAGATGATGAAAAAAGGTGTCTTGTACCTTAATATTGTTTATATTGCAGAGAAGGGAACTCTAAAGTAAAAACAAAAAAACCACAAAAACACATGTTCCACACACGTTAGAGCTTGATTTTAAGACTCTACAAATTAAAGTAACTTTTAAGAGTTACCACTTAGGTAATGCGGTGGGCCGTTTGCAGCACTTAATCTTTTTTTTTTTTAATGATTTTTTTTATTATGTTAGTCACCATACAGTACATCCCCGGATTCCGATGCAAAGTTTGATGCTTCATTAGTTGCGTATAACACCCAGTGCACCATGCAATACGTGCCCTCCTTACTACCCATCACCTGTCTATCCCATTCCCCCACCCCCCTCCCCTCTGAAGTCTTCAGTTTTTAATCTTATGTAACGTTTACTGAGTACTACACTGTCAAAGCAGCTACAGGAGAAATAACATTTTGATAATCTTAGAAGTTATTAGCTTTATCAAAATCACCCTATTCTTCGTTAAAAGGGGACTGGTGGTTTCATGCGACATTTTCAGAGTCAGCCAACAAGCAGCAAACATGTAGATGTGTACCAATTGCG
Source organism: Ailuropoda melanoleuca (assembly GCF_002007445.2). NCBI lineage: Eukaryota > Metazoa > Chordata > Mammalia > Carnivora > Ursidae > Ailuropoda > Ailuropoda melanoleuca. Next base: position 70,083,502 of record NC_048231.1, read on the forward strand.
AGGCCATCGCTGAAATTGTGCAGGCCGTCGCCCATGATTACCATCCAGGCCAACGTGGCGATGCCGGCGTCCTTCAGCTCCTCCCGAGAGTAGCGCTGACTGTGACTGTGGGGGTGGTGGTTTTGGTGGTGGTGGTGATGCAGAATGTGATGGTAGTCATGATGGTGGTGAATGAGCTCGTCTGACTGGCCAAGCGTATCATGAAAATGTGAATGGCATTTATTCTTGCACCCGCGGGGGACGTATTCATTATAGACCTCCTGCGGATGAGCGTGAGCTATCATGACCTCTTCTTCTTCCAAGATCGCTGGCTGTTGAGAATCAAAGTGGGAGGGCTCCTGGGAGTCTGCTCGTAAAAAGCCTTCAGGTCCTAAGTGTAAACATAAAGGACATTGGGTCAAAGTCAGAAGATTTTGCTAACGTGCTTAGACACATCTCAAACACTCCCACTGACAAAGTCAAAAAAGATCTTAGAGCATGGCAATCTCTCACATACAGAACTAAACAGAGCATTGCTGATGCAAAACATTAAATGTCTCACATATGAGAAATTAAATGGTCTCACATATTAAGAATGGATTTTAAACTTTAACCTTCAATAACCAGCCCCCAGATTCTCCCTGATTTCTTCTGCCTTACATTTTTTTCTTTTTCAAGTTTTTATTTAAATTCTATTTAGTTAACATGTAGTGTAATATCTGCCTCCTTACATTCAAAAGATGATTTTTTCCCCGATTATAAAGCAGCACATACTTATTTTAGAAAAACATTTAAGAAAAATACTGATAATTGGAAATAAAAAGCATGTATAATCCCATTGTCCAACTTCTTTTTTGAGGGTAAAGTTCAAGGAAAAACAAGCATTTGAAATGCAGTGATCACCAAGGACCATTTATTATCTGCTTGTGTAAAGAAAAGTAAATTGCAACAATAAACTTTTGTTTTTTCCCTTTGTCCTGTTCAGTGCTCACACTTTTCTCAGGAACATTCCCAACACTGTGGTCCAGTTCCAGGGCAGCCATTCCCTCTCACTGTTACATATTTCACTGGACTCCATTAGGAAGGTTGAAGAAAGAACAGACACAAGAAAAACAAGAACATTTTACTTACTCTTTAGAGAAAAACTCAGGATAAAAAACAAAGGGTGGACAGGAAACCATTCAGGTAGGCAGTAGCAACTAAGCAGTTACTCTCCCTTGTTAGCTGGCAACTATCTAGTGAGCACTTATCCGGCCAGGTACCCTGCTGGGCACAGGGATGGATGGGAGCATGACAAAGTCTCTAACTTCAAGCAAGTTACATTCTTGTAGGGCGATAGTCACATTTAATAAGGAAACATGTGTAAATAAGGTCATATGAGGCATGGGAAGGCATCGGAAAAAACCAGAAAAGGGTAATGAGAAGGACAGTAACTGGGAGACCTTTGTTTTTGGGTGATCCAGGAAGGACTCTGAGCCCAAACGATGGGAGCAGGATTTTGTGTGAAGATCTGATAGGAGGTTTCTAAGTAGAAACAACAGTGAATGCAAGGCTCAGAGATAAACCTTGATGTGCTCACAGAATGAAAAGAAAGCCAGTGAGACTGGACACAAGAAACAATGGGAGAGAGTGGAGGGCAGGGTCGGACCATGAAGGTCATGGCGATGAGTTTGGTTTAAAAATTTAATCTTAATCCGTCCAATAAGAAATGCCGCTAACAGTCAAGCTACAGGACAAATAGGAACTTTACAGCGGAGCCTCAGGTCAGGTGGCACACCACATCACTGACAAGAACACAGTACCACACTGGGGTATTATGCCCCAAGTGATCAATCTTGTTGTAAAAAAAGATTAGAAGCAGCCCAAATGAGGGGCAACTAGATGCAATATTTGAACCTAGGCTCTGCTCAGGACCACTTTTTTCTTTTGGAGGGAAAATACAAAGGAATCATGAAAACAACTGGAAAAACATGAGTGAGGTCTAGAGACTAGATAATGACACAGTATTAGCATTAATTTCCTGATTTCCTATAACCGAACCGTGGTTATATAAGACAATGTCCTTTTGCTTAGGAAATATACAGTGAGCATTTGGGGATAAAGAGACCTCTCATCTGTAACTTACTTTCAAATGGTTTAGCAACAAAGTATGTGTATATGTACTCAGAGAGAGAAACAGAATGATAAGGGTAGGTAAAATAACTGGGGGATGTATGAAAGATAGAGAAATTCTTTATATTACTCTTGAAGCTTTTCTGTATATCTAAATTCCTTCAAAATAAAAAAAAAGTAAATATAATATAAATAACTTACTGGCAATTAAAAAGAAAAGGTATTAAATTATTCAAAAGTAAAAAAAAAATAGAAAAAATTTAAAAAGGGACATGGTCCCCTCTCTCCCAAATAGTCCAAGCTGCCTGCAAATCACAGAGCAATAAACTCCCTCCAGCCCTCAGACCTGTTAAGACTTACGATCATCTGCGTCCACTTTCTCCTCATTTGTTGAAAGTTGAGATTCATACTTGGACAGCTGCTTCTTAATCTCCACATCATCATCAGCTTCAGGTTTTTTCTGATTCTAAAATGGAAAAGGAAAGCAACACTTTAAAACCATTGATGTGCTTATGTGTACAACTATAAACAAACAGTTAAGCAAAAGAGCCAGAGAAAGACAACAGAAAGGATCTTTATCGGGATAAAAGTCCTCCAAGGGCAGGCAGGGCCTGTAGTTAACTTATATGGCACCTAGTCGTGTGTTTTAGGCATAACAACTGCTCAGGAAGATGAAGCATCAAGGCTTCAGTAATACGAAATGTTGCAAAATCACATATTCATCTTTCTCAATGTCCCCTAGGTCATCTACTTTAAGTGTGCTCTGGGAGCCTGTTAGAAATGAACAATCTTGGGCCACAGCCCAGACCTAATGAATTAGCACAGGGATTTTAACTAGATGCCTGGATGATTCATACACATATTAAAATTGAACTCTGCCTCAGGTTATCAATTTAGAATCAACTGGAGACATTTTCTCCAGCATTTTGTGATCTGCTAACCAGCTGCTTGGTTCTCTCCATCCCTCTTTTGGACACTGAAACCCCATACTTCCCATACTTTTTATAACCTAAAACTATACTGTGACACTGATTAGGTGTTTGCTATTAAAACTAAAATACTTTTCCCATAATAAAACACCATTAACAAGCTTTCTTTCTTTCTTTTTTTTTTTTAAGATTTTATTTATTTATTTGACAGAGAGAGACAGCCAGAGAGAGAGGGAACACAAGCAGGGTGAGTAGGAGAGGAAGAAGCAGGAGGAGCCTGATGCGGGGCTCGATCCCATAACGCCAGGACCATGCCCTGAGCCGAAGGCAGACGCCCAACGACTGAGCCACCCAGGCGCCCCAACAAGCTTTCTTTTTTTAAACAGATCTTATTAGTTAGCCTCGAATTTATCACTAGGTTTTTTAACCACCTCAATACCATGCTTGAGCTATTGTCCTTATCTCTGAGCCTAAGCATAAGTCACCATTTGAACAATGGTGCCTGTTACTTTACTTACTTACGTAGAAGTAATACTTACATACTTTTCTTATGTAAAAGAGAATACTCAAAGTGATGAAAATTGTCACACAAATAATAGATTTCTTATTCGCAGAACTTTTGAACATGACTTAAACAATCACCACCAGACCCGAGATTTCATTCCAGCTCTGATAACATGCAAATTATCTGTACATTCTTAGATTATAAGAGTTCTTAAAGGCAAGCACACAGACACATCTTTATATCTACCCCTAGCTTAGTGCCTTAAACAGAGAAAGTACTTCAATATTTTTGAAAATAAATGAATTTAGGATATTTTATATCATTTCAGTTAACCCTTTCTTTCTTGTTGGGCAACGACCTAGGACTTACAGCTTAACCAATTCTTTCATTCTATAAGTATCAGGGACCTATAATGTTCCTTACACTGAGTGCTGGCAATACAATGTAAAGCAAGATACACACGGTCTCCGTTTCATGGAGCTTATCATCCACAGGGAGGGAGGCTTTACAGATATAATGATTAAACAATTCTTTCATAGCAATTTTTGATATGTTTTACAAAAGAAAAACACATAGTGCTATAAGAGTGTATGACAAGACCTAACTAAGTCCCAGGGCAGGCTTCTGTGAGAAGGTGATCCTTAAACCAAGACCTAAAGATAAGCAGAAGTTTGTGGGGGTGGGTGGGCTGGGAATAGGTGTGGAGAGGTGGATTCCGGGTAGGGAGAACAGCATGTGGGAGGGCCCCAAAACAGGAAGGAGCCAACCCCCTCCCAGAAATGAAAGGAGTGCAAGGTGGTTGGGGCTTAGTAGGTCAGAGACAGGGGGCTAGAGGTTGGGTGGCAGGAGGAGACCCAGACAATGCAAACCAAGTTAGAAGTGTGGACTTTGTCCTTCAAGTATCGAGAAGTCACTGAAGGAAGGATTTTAAATGGTGGTGTACAACTTCGTTAGATTTCCACTGAAACAAATCACTTTGCTCTGCTCTGGACTGGGAGACGAAAACAATAAAATACTGTAGACAGGCTGGTTAGGAAGTGGCTTCTGCCGCCCAGGTGGGAGATAAGCAAGGCTTACACTAGAATAGATAGTGAGGAAGAGCGAGAGAAAATGGAAAGGCTCTGGATATATTCACTAAAACCAGCTTGGATATGAGGATAAGGGAGATGTCATAGATGACTTGCAGGTTCCTAGCGTGAGTAATAACCTTCACCAGTAGAAAAAAGATTTTGAGGCTGAACTTATTACAAAGGTCCAACTACCTATATCAAGTATGAGATGTAACCCTAATTTGAATATAGATTTCAGATTGACATAGATGATATGATATATGGAATCTCCCAGGGATGCAGAACAGATATCTTAAGGAAAATCCTAGGTCCTCTTATAAGGCTGAAAAAGTTCTCAACACTCACCATATAATGAAGAGGTTTTGTTTTGTTTTGTTTTGTTTTGTTTTGAGAGAACAAATGTAATTTAAAACTGTTAAATGAATAATGCTAAGATCCGGACACCTTTAACAAAAAATAAACTCAATATATTCTAAAATGGAAGAGAATAAGTAACATTTGCAAAACTCCTGTGGGAAGTCGGTGTAGAAATTATGTTTACTTGCCATTTAATGTTTCTTATACGTTAAACAAATGTTTGTTAACTATCTATCATGTGCCAGATGCTATTCCAGACATTGGAGATGTAGGGGAAGTCCTAAGTCTTAAGTGCTTTTATTCCAGTAGAAACTATTTTAGAAAAGAGATCATCAAACTTCTTTGACTATAAGCCATAGTAAAACATGTCATATACTGTAATATTACTGCTGCCTTTAAAAACATTGGTCATGACAGAAGATTGATTTCACAACTTACTGAGTTAAAAATTGTTGTGTATTAAATCAGAGAGCCTACTTTTTAGAGTCCCATGTTAAAGAGTACCAGATTAAAGAAAAGCTATCTACAGGCAGAATTTGAAAACTAAATTGTAATTAGCATGTTAAAGAAATGACGGCATGTGAACTAGAGACGTAGTAAAACAAACCTCCAAACCTCACCCCCACTGAAAGAAAACTAATAAAAGATCATTTTTTTTTTTAAGAAAGGAATTTCAGGGAATGTAAACAACTAGTATATATCCTCCAGTCAGTCCAAGTGAAGCACCTGGGACGATGGGAACGTGGAAGAGGACCCTGTGGATTAAGAATGAAAACGCTATTCTCATTTCACTTCTTTCCTCTAAGTTTAGGTCCAGTAAAGAGAAGGTTCACAATCTGTAACTTGAGGTCTTACTGAAGGTCAAATCTCTAAGGGCAAATACTCACAGGATGGAGAAGGCAAATCTGTTCACACACGCACTTGTTTCCCACAGTGAGCTCTGTGCTCAGCAAAAAACAACTATGTTTGTTTTCAAACCTCCTCATGCCAGTTAGGCTTGTTATTGTAATTGCACAATTTAATTACACATAACTCAAACTGTGAAATGATGGTGAGAATAGTAACTTGTATGAAAACGTAAGCTGAATGCTTTTGAAAGATTCAAAGGCAAGCTGTTTAAAAAAAAAAAAAAAGACTAGCAAGTTAGGTAAAGCAACCACTGCATAAAATTTACAAAGCCTAAATTCTACTCTCAAATAGCTTCCCAAGTGTGTTACCTCTTGCTCAACTTGAGAGAAACCAAAATTGGAGACTACAGATGAAGTAGCATGGCTACCAAAGAAAACGACCATACAGAGCTCTGACTCAAAGAAAATCTTGGTCAACATCAAACGACTAGAATATGAATGTACAGATGTTTTAAATTAAAATGTCTAGGGGCGCCTGGGTGGCACAGCAGTTAGGCGTCTGCCTTCGGCTCAGGGCGTGATCCCGGCGTTATGGGATCGAGCCCCACATCAGGCTCTTCTGCTATGAGCCTGCTTCTTCCTCTCCCACTCCCCCTGCTTGTGTTCCCTCTCTCGATGGCTGTCTCTATCTCTGCCGAATAAATAAATAAAATCTTTAAAAAAATAAAAAAATAAAAAAATAAATTAAAATGTCTAAGATGTGTACATGTCCTTTTAAAGAGTTCCCATTAGGACAGTCTTCTGACTGACTTGCTTGGTCACATCAGTTTAAGAGGTGGCAGATAACCACAGGCAACTCATGGGGTGTTTTTACCAGAAATAAAGAGCTGGTTTGGCTTCATGCTATTTTCTGGTGGCAATTTGCAAAGAACAAGATTGTGAAAGTCACAAACCCTCTGAAACACAAGAGAATATTCAGCTACTAGGTGAATAAAGTTAATCACAACAGTTATTCATAACTACCAATAAATACCGACAATGTATCCCTAATGATTTTTTAAAAAAACGAAACAAAACAAACACATAGGGACGTCTCGTGGCTCAGTTGGTTAAGCATCCAACTCTCGATCTCAGTTCAGATCTTAATCCCAGAATCATGAGTTCACGCCCCACATCAGGCTCCAGCATGGAGCCTATTTAAGAAAAAACATAAAACAAAAAACACAACAAAAAACCCCACACACACAAACAAACAAAAACTACAACACTTTACTGAGGTATGATTGACAATGAAAAAGGCATACATATTTAACACAGATAAATCAATGAATTTGGGTATATATACCCAAGAAACCATCGCCACCATCAAGGCCGTAATCATGATGCTTTGGACCTTAAGGCTCTGCTTGTGCCTTGTTTGGTTTTACACAAATGTTCATCCTTTGAAATTCTTACCCTCTCAGGAGTTTGAAGGGAATACTGAAAGCAGAGAACTCCAGGGTTATCGAGATAGAGAACAGCTCTCCATGAATGCCTCTGAAAACAAAAATTATCTCAGGGTACTGAAACCCTCTCGAATGAAGATCATATCTGCCGGACAAGCTCAGCTAACAGTCTAGTTAGAATACTACACAAATAATGTCTGATGCATAGAAAGTACACAGTACTTTCTCTTACCTTTTTCTTCTTATCTTTAAATTGCTTGATCAATGTGAGTACATGTTCAACAAGAAACATGAAATACAAGCCACCAAGAGCTGTCAGACCCTTCCATGTGGAATCAAAATAGGTACTTTCTTCTATGTTTTGAGAAGACAGATGACTGAAAAGTGGCCCTCTCTTCATTTCCATTGCAGATTCTTCATGGCTGTGACTATGGTGGTGACTTGCATGAGACTACAGGAAAAACAGTATGTACTTTATGAATTCATTAGTTTCATACCTGTCAGAAAAATTGGCTAAGATAATAAGGTCAAATATGAAACCATTCAGAATTAGGCAATTAATGGGATGTTTCAGAGCTGAGGGGGAAGTTTCACACATGAAAATGACCCGCAGGCTACTAGCGATCTAGAGCCTACGGTACAATGAGCTAAGGCAATAACGGTGTGCATTGGTTTAGTGTGAAGACCGCTACCTTGTCTAACCACTCTCATAAGGTAGCGGCTTATTTTCAATGTTTGACAAGTTACCATGGCCACAAATAACAGGGAACTCCTAGACTCAATAGGCATACAGGGTTTACTGTTTATACTCCAAACTGAAAAAGCCCATACTAGTCCTGTCACTGTGCTTATAAGAAGCCTAGTGTGTCACGGGCCCTGGCAGGTACCCGAGATCAGGCGCGCCATCCCAGCAGTCTGCAGCAGGCATTAACACTAGGGCACGTCAGGGAACCGCGTGTGGAGCACAGCAACAGAGGTGAGATGGGGGTGGTCACAGGGTACACCCTACACACGGGCTGCTTGGTGCAGTGGGTGTTCCTGAACATCTGTCATCTGGGGCCGGGGGAGCTTAGCACAGCAAAATGGTTTTTCACTACAGAATGGAACATGATGGGCTATGTAGAAGAGCTCTAGGAATGATTTCTTTTCCCCACTGACCTTAAGTCTTTAAGGAAAGCTTAAAAGATGAGATCTAAATACTTTACCTTAAGTTTTTAATGGAGCTATTAAGTAAACTTTACTCAACTTATATAAGAATTTACTTGTGTCAATGAGTATGAATCTCTGATTACACACATAAATTCAACTCTAAAGGAAAATTCGTTTCTTGAGCACATAATCAGTTTTTATTTTTGTGCCAATTACACTAATGTAAGCAGATAATTCACATTGTTGCAATCTGTCACAGTAATAATATCTGTGCAGAATCTGTCTCCTTTTATTAACTGGGTCCAAAAAGTTAAATTAGTCTGTATTTAGTAAATTCCCTTAAAGAGAAAAGCAAAAAACAAACCACGAACAAATATTAAGATCTAGTACAAAAATGCAGCTTTCAGTCACCAGATTTTAAAATCAACTCTTCTAAACCAAATCTCTAACCTTTTATATATATTAATACAAAGAACGCTAGTACAAACCAAAAATACATTAATCTTTTCACTGTTGAATAAAAAAATATACTGATAGGACAAATGACTGTACTTACATGTGGAAGGAGGTGTAAAAAAGCATCACCACTTAATGTCCCAACGGCCAGTGCCACAAGGAAACTTAGGAGAAATTTGAAAAACACCCGATTCATGAGAGGCACTAAGATAACGCCGAGCAAAGACAGAAAACTGATGATGGAAATGGCTATAAAGCCACCAACCCAGGCTGTCAAATAAAACACAGCAAAGGAAAAATTATACAATTGATAAACTTTATTTGTTTATTTATTTTTTAAAGATTTTATTTATTTATTTATTTGGCAGAGAGAGAGAGACAGCCAGAGAGAGAAGGAACACAAGCAGGGGGAGTGGAAGAGGAAGAAGCAGACTCCCAGCAGAGGAGCCTGATGTGGGGCTCGATCCCAGGACCCTGGGATCACACCCTGAGCCGAAGGCAGACGCTTAATGAATGCGCCACCCAGGCGCCCCTACAACTGATAACCTTAAAAGAGTAACATAAAGCAACTTATGAAAGCAAGTTTAAGCTAAAGAAATACAAACTCAATGGAAAAGGACTGTGGTAATAGAGTAATAACCAAGAAATCTGTTGCTGGCACAAATGAACAATCTGACTAAACCCTCCTGGGAAAGAGCAGAAGTCTCGTGGAAAGTTCTTCAGATGGGGTTGAAAGGAGGGGAGAATATGGTTATCAATGATGAATTCTAGATCATTTGGGAACTAAACTTTTGGACTCCCCTATACAGCTAAATGATGAAAGAGGAGGAAAGAAAGAAAGAAAGAAAGAAAGAAAGAAAGAAAGAAAGAAAGAAAGAAAGAAAGAAAGAAAAAGAAAGAAAGAAACCAGGAATTCAATGATTTCTTCAGTAAACAAAGCAATTACTTATTTACCATAGTTTTTGAGCAACACAGGTCTACACTAGAGCAGAACTGATCCCGGGTTCATTTATTAATAAGAACCAGATTTAGGCTCCCAAACAGCAGATATGAAAGCTGACCTTCTGAAATAGTGTGACAACATAAAAAGCCCAAATTTTGGATGGCCCTGATTTCCTGTGGGTTACCTCAGTTACAATCTGTTTTTGTTTTTTTTATTTATTATTTTTTTTCTTAAGGCAAGGCTAACCAGCTTGCTTTCTTCACATTCAAGACAGAAAACAATTAAGATATTTGGAATTATGTTGAAAAAATGAATAGGTTGATGTAAGTATAAGGAAAAGTACAACATAAATGTAAAATGAAATTTTATGTAAAAAATTGTATTTTTACATAAGAAAGGCAACTCTACCTATTTGTAAAGAATAGGTCTTTGGAGGGATTTCAGCTTTCTTTTCACTCGTCGTATGAATCAGACACGATCTAGCATCAATTTGATTGACGATGGCTGGGCAGAGATAGTTGAACTCCGTTGCATTCAGCAGAACCTGGATGCCCATGCCATGAGACATAAGCAACTTTGATGCATTGAAACACTGCAGGAAACAAAGCAGTGAAAATCACCAAAAAGCATTCCCATTAGGCAATCCAAAAAAAAGTTGTCTGATGATACGACACTCTTTCCATACTGAAGCTACTTCTTTATTTTTTCAAGTTAATGCATTAAAGCCAACTTTCGTCTTGAGTACTTTGTAACTTGCCTCAAGCTCCATGGAGATACTATGTCACAATGGGGATATCCCACCTCTTCTATTTCTTGGGAGAAGCAGTTAATCACTAGTAATCTAGCGAGAAAGCCCTGAGCGGAATAAGCTTGAGGATAAATGGACATTCACAAGCCTGTTAACTCATTGTATAAACCTATTAAGGAAATGAGCTTTAATTTTGAGATGGAGTTCATTAAAGATTGAGAAATATGTTGCTTTTAGTACTAACGCTACCCTACCTGGCCTAAACAGGCCCAAGACACGTCACTCCTCCAGCAACGACCGTACTTGCAAAACTCAGCTCAGTTCTGTCTACACACCTGGCAAAAGCTCTACAACGAAAGAATATTAAATTATGTATATTACTCTTGCATAGGGCAAGGCTGGTTAATAAAACAAACTTGTACCAGCAGGCAGCTGTTTCAACAACTTTAATTAGATGACAAGCTTAGTTTGAAGAGAATCCCCTCTAGGTAATCTAAGCTCCCCTTCTCACACACAAAAAAATTGGCAGTAGCACCTGTTTCTCGTCTTCTGTAAAGTTACTTTAAATTTCCATAGTTCTTGGCCAATACTACTCAGGATAAACTTTATTACCGGTGTCGCTATGGGAATGACCATTAGGATTATTCTGGAATTGGTATAGTCATAGGATGACTTGAATGAAGTACTCTTTAAGTTTTGCTTATTAATGCATACCAACTAATTCCTTGCTCTTGACATCTCTCAGCCAAGGAAAACTATGTACAGTCTGGAAGTCTAGTCTAGGAAAAACACATGACTTCAGAACCTCACTTCCCAGACTTTCCAAATGTCCAGCACGTGGTTCTTGGTAGCTGCTCCAGTTTCAGCACTCCGTAAGTCATTGAGATTCCTCTTCCGAAAAGGTAACACTATTGTTCTTCAAGCCTTCTTTTGTGCCTTCAACCACACCTTTCTCTAAAACAGGGATTCTAACACATGCTTTTTCAACCTCCCATTTTCTACTTTTCAGTAACAATATTCCCCTTTTAAAGACTTTATCCAAAAATAACCTTGATTACTGCTTTCCATACTCATTTTAAGTTCCACATTAGAAAATAGTTCTAGCTGCCAGCACCATTCTTACCAAAAAATTATCCCCCAAGTTTTCTATCAGGAATGTTTACAACACAGTAGGGACAAGGGCCTTTGGGCCAAGTGCTTGGATGAGAAAGTAGAAATTCCCTTCTCAATAACCTCATCATTTTATTTTTACTTTATACTCCTTGCAACTAGAGATAGAATGGCAATGACAGGACAAACAAGCAGGCATAATGAAAAGCATTCATCTTACCTCCTGAGTATTTTCATTTGTGTTTCTGGAATACATAAAGCCTTTTCTGGGCTCACTCAGAGATTCATTTGTTTTCCTACTGGCCAGCCGGCTCACCCGGCTCTTTTCTGTGATACTGGGTGGAGTGGAACTGCTCACATCTTTGGGGGAAAGTTTTCCAGGTTTTGGAGTGTCTATTGTCTCTAGAAAGTGAGTTCCTTCAGAGACAGCATTAGACACAGTTGAGGTCACTTCACTAGCAGTAACACCATCCTTGATTAAAACATTCCTTCTACCAGTGGCATGTTCTGATCGGTGAGATCCTTTCCCCTGGCTGTTTCTGGAATCTTTACCCGAACTATCAGACTCACGGTCTGGGCAAAGACCTTTCCGATTATTTTTACTGGAAGCAGCATGATTACGGTGAGAGTGGTGATCGTGGTCAGAGTGGTGGTCGTGGTCATGGTGTATATGGATTTTTTTAACCTTATCTATGCCTATATTCTGAAGCAACTTTCTGAACCCTTCAACTGACAAGGAATTATTTTCTCCATAGCGATGGAAAAGCTGCTGTAGATGATGTCGCCGTGTGGTAACTGCCAAGTCAACGTTAATGCCAGATTCCCAATTTGTAATAATTTTCTCAGTGGTCTGAGGGAAAGCAGTTGCCGGTTCTAGTTCATGAAGGGGATTTGTGACTGACAGGGTGAAGGTCAGAATCAAGATTACAGATAAATTCCTCGCCATTGCACCTTCCTAGAAAAGACAGAAAAAAAAAATTCTTGCCTTCACTTTTAAAACAATTTGAATTAAGAATCTCATGCTGAAAACTGCTATCAAATAATGAAGGTTTACAAAGCATCATTTACTGTGACTAGTTTAGCGCTAAGTACTATGAAAATATAAAGACCTACATATATACATAAAGGAAATATGAAGAATCCTAGGCTCTACCCTTGTATTGGTAAAACACTTGAAACAACTGGAGAACAACTGAGTGCTGAGACCATAATTAGCACTGCAAAAGCAAAAGTAATTCAGAAACTGGAGATTCATGTGGTCACAGCCATACTTGGCAACTTCTCATTACTGCTTCTGTGGACCCTCAAAAGGGACCCTCAAAAGGTAAGAACAATGATTCGAAACAAAACTCAACTATCTCCACCACCATCATTTCATAGAATAATCTTTTAACATCAAAAAAAAGTAGAAATGGCAATCTCAGAATAATTCACATCTAAAACTTTTTCTTAAATATCTACACATCAATTTAAGTCTTCTTTCCCCCAATCCCACTCCTCAAAGGTACCTAGTTTTGCCGGTTTCTTATATTATCTCTTAGGATAGTTTCTACGCATACTCAAATAGATGTGTTCTTTTTCCTTTACACAAACGGGATCCTTTTTCCCACTGAACAAATGACACCTTTCTGTGTTGGTACTTATAGATTGATCTTGTTCTCTTGAAAGACTGCAAAATAACACCTCTTCAAGTAAATTAAACTTCATAAAAGACTGTATCGTTCTTATGTGGCTTTAGAACAGTGAAAACTTTATCACAGACTATCATCACTCATCCACACAATAGTATTTGGAACCAAAGGCCTACACTCCAAAGAGAAGATTCAAGTTGAGCCTTGGGGTGTCTAGCTGGCTCACTCAGTGGACCTTGCAGCTCTTGAACTTGGGGTTGTAGGCTTGAGCTCCACGCTGGGTGTAGAGATTACTTAAAAATAAAATCTTTAAAAAAGTAAAAATAAAAAAATGAAGAGCCCATCTTATATGTATAAAAAAATCAAGCTGAGCCTTGAAAAGCAGAACTCAGTTAAACAAGGGAAGATATAGTCCAGAGAAGCAGATGGACTGATATCGCAGGACCCAGCAGATGTCCACCACCTCTGATGGATGGCGACTGTGACCAAATTCATCTGCCTTCAGCCAAAGAGGCTAGGGGTTGGATTCTGGAGCCTGACAGCAAGGACAGGGCAACCTAGCTCTACCACTTTCAGCTGTTTCCTGCACCAGGAAAAGCTGGTAATGATCCATATTTGACGGATGACTGAAGAAATAACATGAACGAACATCTGTGCAGGTGCTCCGTAACTGTAATTTGTTTGTTGCACACTGCTGCTGATCATACTGGGAGCAGCGGAAAATGGAAGTATGTATCTACCATAAGGCTAGACTCCTAAAAGAAGAATCTTCAGAGCCTGAAGTTTTGGGAATTCAGATAAAATGCAAAATTGAAAGATTAAGAAATCATTCGCAGGAGAGAGGGGCAAGGAGCGGGGTGGGTGGGGACATAGACCGATAGCTCAGTGGGCAGCTCCACGCCTTTCTCCAGCGAGGATGCTTAGGACGGTCGTGGACCGGCCGGCCGATCCGCCGGCGGATCTTCCCTGCAAATCGGCATTACGTGGAAGAAAAAAAGAAAGCCTAAGAACAAGGGCCTGGAAAAAAGGGGCGAGTGGAGAAAATGGGAAAGAGGACACAAAACTGCTTCCAAAGGCTTTTTGTTTTTAAACACGACAGTACCTTCTTCGAATACGAGATGAACAGGACAGACCGTTTTCCTCCTAAAGTCTTTCGCTGCATCCCGAAGCCTAACTATGCACCCAAAACTGGGAAAGTCCGGCCTCCACGGCCCGCGAGGGTCGCCTCTCCGCTGTCCCCTCCCGGACCCGCGAGACTCACCTCTCCGCGGCCTCGCGGTCCCACGGCCCGTCCCCGCGCGCCGGTTCAGTTCCCCGCGGGCGGTCCGGAGGGTTCGGAACCGGTCCGTGCTTCTCTCTGAGAAACCTCTACACGGCACGGAGAAGCGGCGGTCTCATCTGCCCGGCTGCCCCTCGGGCCGGGGTACCGCCGCGCAGCCACCGGGAAGCCGCGCCCCACGCGCCTCGCCTCCCGGGAGCAGGAGGACAATTACTAATTACCGCCGCGCGCAGCGCGCCGCCGCGAACCACCGCCTCCGCCGGCCATGACTTCAGGGCATGCGCAGTGCGACCCGGAATCCCGTCCTGGTGAGGCGGATCCGCGTGTCCGCCTGTTCGCCGGCGCCACGGGGCTAGCAGGAGCGGGAGGGGCAAAGGCGCGGTCAGAGTGGGCTGTGAGAGCCGACACCAGCTAGCTGAGGGCCCTTTCCTCGAGGCCCGCGGCGGCCCTGCGCCTTTCTGAGACCGGAGACTCGCTCTCCAGGCCCCCCGGCCAGCCCCGTCCGCTGCTGGGACCCTAGCCGTGAGGGGCAGCGGGATGGTCCTGACAGGCACACGAGCCCCGGGTCTTTGTGGAGGGTCCTGAGCCACTGCAGTAGGGCCTTCGTTCCTGGGACGGAGGTTGTGCTTCTGCGCTGGGCTACGATCCAGAAGAGAGCTAGTAGCTGCGCTCGGGCACTGAGGACCACTTGTGCCAGGAGAGGGGGCGGGCCCGGCGGGGCGGGGGCGTAGCCGCCTCCGCCCCGCCCTCGGCCGCCTCTGAAACGCGGTGCGGATAACGCCAGCGGGAGAGGCAACCGCTCCAGTAGTTCCGCTCCGAGAGCGGAAGTGCGCGCCCAGGTCTCGGCCGCGGCCCAGCTAGCAGCAATGGTAGCGCCGGTGCTGGAGATAGCTCACGTGTTTTGCTGCCCAAACCGGGTGCGGGGAGCCCTGAGCTGGAGCTCCGGGCCCGGAGGACTTTTGGCCTTCGGCACGTCCTGTTCCGTGGTGCTGTATGACCCTCAGGTAAGAGAAGTGGCCGGACGCCCGTTTCCATGTTCTTCGGGGGGCCGAATCCTCTGCATGCGCTCGGGGCCGACTGCGGACGGTCCTGGGGAGCGGCGGGGTGGGTTTGTGGGCAAGGAGTCTCCCGTGGGCGCGCGCGACTCACTCCTTGTCCTCTTGCACGCCGCGACAGTCTGGGGTCACCAGGTCCTGCCAGTGGCCTGTTAGCCCCCCGTAACCCCACCTGAAAGACCACCTTTTCTGAAGGGAACTGTCATACTGTTAACCGGTTTGGGTTTTAAAGGATTTGCTATTTAGGTATGGATGAAAGCCGTATCACAGGTGCTCATTTCTGTATTTTCCTTCAGATTTATTTAATAAGTTTGTATTGAGTTTCAAAGAAAATCACATTTATTTTGGCGTTGGGAATAGACATTTTAAAGAAGGCGCTGTTGGGATAAAGGTCGAAGGGGTTAGGGATCCTAAGCAGTAACTACTTATTAAATAGTAAGTAAGCAGTAACCTTACTACTAAGGCAGGACTTCTACATTCCCTGAACTTCACCCAGTCAGTTGATTATTCTCTTGGTGCAGTACCTACCTAACTTTTGAAGTGTCTAGTTTTTGCACTCTTCCCAGAGTTGTTAGGACTCCATTATCATTGTGTAATTTGGGACGATACAATTAGTGTTACTTCTCAAAAAGAGCCTCAGTGTATCAAAAAGAAAAAGTGCTAGAAATGAAAATGCAGTGCAGGAAATAGCTGTCGGTATTTCTTGTACTGCTTTATTAGTTTGATTAAAGATCCCATTCTCATAACCTTTTCAAATTTATATATGAAGTAGTTGTCCTCACTACTTTAGTAGTGTCTTTAGGTTGCCATCGCTGTTTCCAGTTACTGCCATGCATTCTTAACTGGTGAGACAAAGCACGAAAACCAACCGTAGACCTTACTGAGTCAGCTGTAGAAGCCTATCTTTCTACAGCCATTGAATGTATTTGTGCCTGTGTCTTCCATTACATTTTTACTTTTAATGATAACTTGGTGGTCATGTTAGGGGATTTAACTTACCAAAAAAGTATATTGGGCCTAAAAAGTACTTTGTTTTGTTAAGTATTTACTGTTTGGGCACTTAATTAATATAGGAATAAGAGCATGTCAGATGCTAAAATAAAGTTTTGGAGTGATATTCATTCAGCAAATTTTTGAGGACCTTCTGGGCTCGCCCTGGACTGGGTAGTGATGACACCAAGATAATCATAAGATCTTAATCATCAAGGAGTTCTTAATCTAGTGAGAGAGACAGGGAAATATACTATAAGTTGTTTCACAACTTCAAATAACTTACGTATGAAATATACTAGTTTTTGCACATTTACTTTACATACCTTCTCGTCATGAGAATTTCAGTTGGCATATAAGCAAATAGGAAGTTACTGCTATTGGCAGTAGAGAAAGGGGCTCTAAAGAGGAAGGCACTGTATAGGCATAGAGTTAATATTGTCAGTGGTGCAGGAAGTAAAGAAAGCCAACAGTGTGGAGGGATTTTGCTGAAAGCAAAGTCTAAGGGGCTGCTGGGAACTTGGCTATAGGCCCTGAAGAGATCTGCTCTCTGAGGAGGTAGTTGTGGCCGGTAACTTTGTATCATTGAGGCTGGAGGACCCAACACCTGATTAGCAATAGTATGCAAAGTTGAGTCATGAATTTGAATCCAGTAATCATGAATTCCTCTATTGAGGGGGTTTTTTGCTCGTAAAGCCCTCAGATTGGTGTAAGCATGGTAGAAGTAGGCCCTGAGACTTGTGGGGACACTAGGAAGAGTTACCTCGCCTAGCCTAGGCTGTCAAGACAGGCTGTCCAGTAGAGAAGGATGGAGGTGATTAGTAGGAGCTAGCAGATGAAAACCAGAGAGCTCAGTGTGCTGAGAGTACAGGACATAGGAAATGTGGAGTAGTGGAAAAGGCAGGCACACATCAGAATGGATGGTTTAAACTATGGATTAAAGTTTAGGAATTAAGAGAGGTGATTCGTTTTGAAGTAATCCTGAACTTTTGATTAGTATCAAAACCGCTGATATCTGACTTTTATTAATTTATTAATTCCTCTGTAGGATAAATTGTTATTTACTAACTGGTGTTTTCTTCTGTAAAGAAAAGAGTTGTTATTACCAACCTGAATGGTCACACTGCTCGAGTCAATTGCATACAGTGGATTTGTAAACAAGATGGTTGTAAGTATTAATCTAGTTGTTAAAGATTATCTCAATTGTTTTCTGATAAAGTATAATTAGTCATTTTTCTTTTATCACTTGTTTTAATTTAACATTAGCTTATCTGATTTTATGCAGTTGGAAAACAGAAGAAAAATGATATGCCCAGTGAAATATCTGACCTGTACTTCATAGAACCAAACCATGGATAACACAGCAGTGCCTAGGATGAGTGTAGAGACAGCCTCTGACTCTGGCTAGACCCTCTCCATTGCCCATAGTTTTTGACTGAAAGCCTGTAAGCAGGGCCTGTGCTGAGGTGCAGGCTGGGATCCAGAGGATTTGGCTTGAGATCTATTTCTGCCACAGACAAGCTGTTGTTTTTTTAGGCAGGACATTGCATCTCTCTTCACCTCACTTTACACCTTAGTAACACCTGAAAAGTAAACGCTTGAAGTTGATCGGGTGACCTTAGGGTTTCACAACACTTGTGAGGTCAAAATTATTTTCAGAATAATACAAGAAGTTATCCACAGGGCCACCTGGGTGGCTCAGTAGGTTGAGCATCTGCCTTCGGCTTGGGTCATGATCCCAGGGTCCTAGGATCGAGTCCAATGTCTGCTCCCTGCTTAGGTGGGAGCCTGCTTATCCCCCTGCCTCTGCCTGCTGCTCCCCCTGCTTGTGCTCTCTCACTCTCTGTGTCAAATAAATAAAAATCTTAAAAAAAAGGTTACTGACAGTTTTCATTCTCATTCTGTCTCAAGTTAAACGGTGGCATACCACTACAGATTCAATACAGAAGCAGGTATGAAAATCCAGTTGTAGTCTAATAAAGTCAGATGTTAAAGAGATTGGCAGAAATGTAAAACAGTGCCTCTCATTAATTTTTTTGTTTTGGAAAATATAGGGATTTCCCCCTGACCCCCACAAATGTTATTTATGTTAACATGTGATGGGGTTCATCATCACTTTTAAATAAACTAATAAAAAAGTTTTTTCAGATTTCTGGTTTAATTTCTAATGTGGTTGATATTGGTACATATAGTCCATATAAAGAAAAGCTTTTGGGGTTCTCAAAAAATTCTTATTATTTATTTATTTATTTAAAAGATTTTATTTATTTATTTGACAGAGAGACAGCCAACCGGAGAGGGAACACAAGCAGGGGGAGTGGGAGAGGAAGAAGCAGGCTCCCAGCAAAGGAGCCTGATGTGGGTCTCTATCCCAGGACTCCAAGATCACGCCCTGAGCCGAAGGCAGATGCTTAATGACTGAGCCACCCAGGTGCCCCCTCAAAAAATATTTAGAGTGTAAAAGAATCCTGGTGCCAAAATAATTGAGGATTACTGGACTAGATTATCTCCAGGTCTCTTTTATCTCTACGATTCTGTGACTCAAGAATTTTTAATTAACATATTGCTTTTAGATGGTGCTTCTGAAGTCCTATGGGATTTCCTCAGATGTCTTATAGATACCTACTGTGGTATTCTTATGGACTCTGAATTAATTTTATTTTCCTTTCCATAAACATTTATTGAGAGCATTCTGAGCCATGTGTAAATGCAAAAGTTCCTGAATGAGTAAGACTTTGCCATGACTTTATCTGTGACATTAAAAAAAGTTTAATAAGCTACTGATTTCACTTGGTAATGTAGGATTAGTCATGTTAGGTCAGTATAAACCTCTAAATAATAGAAAGAGTGGCTGTTGGTGCAGATATTAAAGCACAATTGTAATTATATTAATTGCCACCAAGTGACATCAAAGACTACTTGAATTTCTGTATAGGGATTTATTATAAAATATTAATTTGGGCTAGTGTATTTTATCTTCCCTTTAAAAGTGAGGTTACATAAAATGAATTGCTTGTGTTTCACTGTAATCTATAACTATTATGTTTGATTTCCTCTAAGATTAGGGCTCTGTCACCAGATAATTAAGATGTTTTTTCTAACCCAAGTATTAGTGAACATAAAATTTTTTTTTTAAAGATTTTATTTATTTATTTGACAGAGATAGAGATAGCCAGCGAGAGAGGGAACACAAGCAGGGGGAGTGGGAGAGGAAGAAGCAGGCTCATAGCGGAGGAGCCTGATGTGGGGCTCGATCCCATAAAGCCGGGATCACGCCCTGAGCCGAAGGCAGACGCTTAACCACTGTGCCATCCAGGCGCCCCAAGAACATAAAATTTTAATAATGCATTTCATATTTTCAGGGATGCCTGGCTGGCTTAGTCAGTAGAGCATGTGACACTTGATCTCAGGGTCATGAGTTCAAGCCCCATGTTGGGTGTGGAACCTACTTAAAAAAATACTGTTTTATATATTTAAAATGTCTGAATTTTAACACATTACTTTCATGTACCTTATAGTAATTTCCAAAATCATGTAGTTAAATGGCATAATTTCTGTGATGGATAAAGAAATTAAAGCCCGATATCACAGCTGGTTGGTGCTAGGGTTAGGACGTGAACCCGAGACTTCTGACTACAAGTCTAATGTCCTTTAGATAATCCCCCTGCTGCTTCCTCTAAGTATCTAGCACGTAGGCCAGAAGAAACAAACAAGTGGAAAATCCAAATCAAAATGATATTTACCCCCCTGTTGGTTGTTATCCATTTGTTATCAACAATAAGTTGTAAATGGTTGGGCGCCTGGGTGGTTCAGTCGTTAAGAGTCAGCCTTTTGCTCAAGTCATGATCCCAGGGTCCTGGGATCAAGCCCCTCATCGGGCTCCCTGCTCAGCAGGAAACCTGCTTCTCCCTATCCTACTCCCTCTGTTTGTGTTCCCTCTCTCACTGTCTGTCAAATAAATGAAATCTTTAAAAAGTTATAAATGGTTAAAAAAAACTTTGAAATATTTGTCTTATTTCAAAAATATGTCATATACTTGATAGCAGCAGCTGACTATAATATCTCATATATGTTATTCCTGCCAAAACTGTTTGGTCTGAATCTTACATGAGGAAGCAATCAGATATATCCAGATTAGGGACATTCCACAAAACAACTGGCTGGGACTCATTGTCACAAAAAAGGGGAACTGGGAAACTATTCTAGGTTAAAGGACACTGAAAAGATATGACAGATATCCAATGTGTGGTTTTTAGATTCAGAATTTTAAAAAGGTATAAAAGACATTACTGGGACAATTTGGGGCAATCTTAATATAGACTCTATGTTACATTAATAATACTGTGTCAACGATTAAAATTGTTGAATATGATAATTGTATTGTGGCAATGTAGGGGAATGTTCCAGTTCTTAGGAGATACATGATAAAGTGTTTTAAGAGTCAGAGGTCCTCACGTCTGCAACTTATTTTTAAATGATTTGCCATAAACAAAGAGGTCTACGCATAAACATAGACACAGTGAGATGTTAAACGTGGCAGAATGTTAACAGTTGGAAAGTCTAGGTAAGGAGTATATGAGTTTTCTTATATCTTTTCTGTAGCTTTCAAAGTTCTGAAAACAGCTGGGAAAAAAATAAAAATATGGAAATCAATTTTTTTTTTCAGCTTCTTCTACAGAATTAGTTTCTGGAGGATCTGATAATCAAGTGATTCACTGGGAAATAGAGAATGATCAGGTGGGTAGACATATTTATAGTTAAATAACTTATATCTGCTTTTATTTTCAGCTCTTTTCCTAATATCTACTGTGTTCTTTTATGACGTCACTTCATTCTTATCAATAATACAGATCCTGTATCTTCTATACTTCACATGCCCTGTACCCTTCCCTCTAATATTTGCTCCAATATTCATATGCTGTCATTCATTTCTGTGAATTTCCCATCACTTTGGAATAGTTTTCAAACTGCACTTAGAACAGGGGCCATTTGTTCTCTTTTCAGTGATAGCAAAAATTAACGCTGCCTGTGTTCATAGGACAGCTGTACCATGTGGGTATAGATTTACATAATTCTAAGTAATATTATAATGTGCACTGCTGAGTATGAATGGAAGTCTGTTGATGGGCACTGGGTTGTTTCTACTTGTAAGCAAAGATTAAAAGCATGTTAGACATTTGAACATCTGTCATGCAGAAGATGAAGAGGAGGCAGAATTCTGCTTATGAGTCATGTACATGGTTTTGATGGCAAAATGTACTTGATGAGCTGAAGTACAAGGGTAGCTTCGTAGATATGTACTCTTAACTTGCTGTACCACAACCATGTGAGTTCAGTAGAGTTTTAAGAGGTGGCCTTTGAGTTGGGTCTTAAAGTGTGGATGGTTTTCTTGGGAGGAATTTAAGGAGTGAGCATTCCTGGTAGGAAAAATGGCATGAATAAAAAAGCTCAGGTGATAAAGGAGACCACCTGGTCAGCAGTATCCAGTCTTAACCAAAGCCTAAGATGTCTTTAGAGCAGGGTTTTCTAAAGTTTGTTCAGAGAATTATTCATCTTTCAAGAAGTTACATGAAGAAAAGGAATCTATGGGCAATCAAGGTTGGGAAATAACCTTGGTATATATACCTAAGGTATATATGCTATACCTTCTTTAGAGAGTCCCAGTGCACCCTGAGTATAGTGCAATCTCTGCAGAGTTCTGACGTGGATGAACGTGAGTATTTTTGTTTAACTAGCATTTTCCAAACTTCTTTCAAGTTTGAATTTTTTTTTTTCCCTTTTAAATCGGTTAGCATTCCTTGTAACTCTGAACAATGTGGTTTTAGAAATGTTCCTAGGTAATTCATTGTAGGCGGTGGTACTAAAGTACAATAGGAGAAGATTGTATGGCAATGTGAATATCAGCTTTAAGAGTTTGTTCTTTATTAGCAGGCATTTGGAAGTCATTGATGATTTCTAAGCAGAAGAAAATGAGTGTCAAAAGAAGATTAATCTGACAGCATTGTGCCAAGTTAGAGTAGGAAAAGATATGAAGAAAGCAGTGTGGGGTGTGTTTTTGAAGAGAAGATGATTTTGACATTGACTGGTTATCAAAGGAGTGGGAGCTGGTGTTAAGGGAGTGAGTAATTAAAAATAGTGGGATTCTGTTTTCAGGCTCTGGGAGAAAGGTGCTTCTACAAAGAAAAATAGGGAAGTAGGAAGAAAGATGTGGAATTTACTTATAGACATGTCACTTGAATTGCTGGCCAGACATCCAGACTTGCCCTTAGAAAGAGAGGGCAGATGTGGAGGTGGGGATTTTGGAAGCACCTAGACTTGAATGAGAGCAAAGAGGGGTGTAGCAAACTTAACTCCTGCTTGGACATATCTTGGCAGAGGAATCCAGAGAATGATTTGAGCACTCATTTTTGAGATTTTGACGTAATCCTTGGAAAACTTTTTTCAGCGTTGCCTCATGCTTCTGTCAATAGAGAGGACTGTAGGCTGAGCGAGTATCTGATGGCAGACAGCAAACTTAGAGGCCAGAAGAGAATGTGAGGCCAAACGAGGAGGAGGACAGCAGGAAGGTAAAAGGCGTAAAAGGGGGATGAAGGGAATAAGAGGATTTAGGGGATGGGTCCACACATGAAAACCTTAGAGGCTTACAGGTTCCTTTCCATATTCATTTCCACGTACACAGGAGCTCAACACACCTTGACTTCCGATAAAAGGAAATAATTCTAAGCTGGTATAATGAGAGGTTTGAGTGTCTGATGATTGAGCATTGGTTTTTAACAAGCTGGTGAACTTGAGAGGTTTCTTTTGTTTGAGTTTTTAAAGGTCTCTGATGGTTGATATATAATCCTGCTTAAAAACGTAAAGTGAGTACTTTAGATGTAATTTTTTAGGAAGTAATAATACAGACTCATGTGAAAAAAGTTTAAATACAGAAAAGTATAAAGAAGGAAAACTAAGTACAAAACAGTTAACGTTCTAATGAATGTTGTTCTACCTCTCTATTTTGTGTGTATAATTATACATAAAAGAGATTATACTGTACTTGAGTTTTTTAAAATGGTTTTTCAAAGAAGCCAAAGGTCAGTCATTATAGGAAGCTAGTGTACGGATCCTAATATATAACATTAATCATCTTGAGTGGCAAAGTTTTGCTTAAATTGTGAAAACAACTGAGCAGCCATTTAAGGGGCCCCTCTATTTCAGTAGACAGCAAATTATAGAACACTTCTCAAAGGACATGGTGGAATCTCACACATTTCGAACTCTAAAAAGTATACCTAAAATAGCAGAAATGATACCATAGGGAATAATTTTGCATGGCAGGCAGGTAGACTTTATAAACAAATGGGATTTCCTAGTTCCATTTGCCATTTTTTTTTTCATTTTCTAGCTGTACTTGATTCAGGCAAGTATCATGAGTGTATGCTAAAAGTACTTGATAAAAGTTTGATGAAGAATAGAATATTTACCCGATTCCAAAGGGTAATCTCACGTCGTATCACCAAAAAATTTAACTTCACAGTGAAATAACCTGGCAGATGCTACCTCTACTAGGATACCAAGGTTAACATCACTAAAATTGGGACAGAGTGGTATCATGTGCTTCCTGATGTGATGTACGTGGATAGTAATGATGTCAAAATGTATATCCGGAATCTAATGAGGAAATATCACACTAATCCAAAAGAAGGAACATTCCACAAAGCTGGCTATAGTCTTCAAAAATGTCAGTGTTGTGGTTGTCTTTCCATGTTATCTTTTTTACTGGCTACAGTGTATGTCTATAACAATTTAATCAGTTCCCTATTAGCAATTTTAGATTAATTGTAGTTTTTCACTGTTGTAAAGAGTGTGTCATGAATGTCTTTCTGCATTTATCTTTTGTTATCTGTTACTCTAGTGTGGTTAGCATCTCAGAGTAGATTCTTAGATGGGAAATTGCTGTGTCAAAGGCTATGCACATCATGTGTCCTTATTGTGTTCAGACCAGCTTCTCTGAAGTTTACATTCTCTTCAACTTGAAAGGATGTATTTCTGGGTCAGGCATTTTAACTGTACCTTTAATTCTGTGATTTTAGTTAAATAAAGATGGAACTGTTAATTCCTCTTTTTATCACCGTGTTTTTGTCAATTCTTTCTGAGGTAGCTTTTAAAAGCAGTCCATCTCCAAGGCCATGAAGGACCTGTTTATGCAGTGCATGCTCTTTACCAGAGGAGGGCATCAGATGTTGGATTACATACACTGATAGTTTCTGCAGCTTCCGATTCCACTGTTCGAATCTGGTCTAAAAAGGGTGCAGAAGGTAGGTTTATGGACATTATACTCCAAAGGAAGTAGTAATTGTCCAGTGAATGACGGAAGAACATACATACCATTTTTTTCAGTGTTTTAAGTCATTTTGTTCTCTGTAATGTTGTTAAAGGTTGATCATTTAAATTCACATGGTCATTGGCGGGGGGTCAGGATTGACCTCTTTAATCCCCTCCTACACCTAGGCTTTCAGGGTGGATGAGCTCACAGTTAGCTGTTCATGGTGTTTTTTATTATTTCTTAGTAACGTGCATTCAGACCTTGAACTTTGGAAATGGATTCACTCTGGCTCTCTGCTTATCTTATTTGCCTAATACTGATGGTGAGTATCCTGCTAAGTATACACTGGAACAGTAATGTATTTTTATATCTTCATACAACCAGAACCTAAAAGAAACATTAGGTCTTAATTTCATATCTAAATGTTTTCATGAAACAAGTTGAAACGTGGATAATATACTTTTTTAAAAAAATGGAAGTATAGTTGACAAAATGTTTCATTAGTTTCGGATGTACAGCATAATGACTCTACTACTCTGTACATTATGGTGTGCTCACCAGAGGTGTACTTTTGTTTTCAGTATTCAAATGATCTTTGTATAGAACATAAAATTAAGGGAAGCTGTTAAGAATTTTGATAGCGCTTGAAAATTTAAGTGACTTAACATGTACTTGGGATCGATACTGCTATTTATCAGATATATTATCAACATCTGTAGATCTGATTTGGGAAAATTAACCCTTTGAAGGTGAAGGTCTAGAATAAGTTGAAAAAATACTGAAGATGGACCCTGTGAACATTTCTGTGAAGATGAGCGTCTCTTCACATCCTACAGAATGACCATTTGCCCAAGACCACTTAAAATTTCCCAGCACAAAATTCTCCCTTTTGCTATGAAACTTATCTGTCTGTGCCTTTGATGATCCTCCCCAAAGTTGATGGCCAGTGCGAGTCGGTCCATCTCTGCCACCTTAGGTTCCCGGAGGACATACCCGGCGGAGAGAGGCAGGCCTGGAAGCCGCCAGCTTCCAACGCGCTCTGCAGCAGGAACTGTAGCTCCCCTGTTCCATGTGATGCTCCCACTTTGCTCTGTGTGAGGGATCCCGGTAGGAGGAACTCACACATTCTGGCTTTATAACGGAGAATTTCGTTTCCACACTGAGGCCAGTGACTGGAGTGTTATTTTTTGCTTGATTTAAAGTGAGAAAATCCTTGAAAAACACACTTCTATTTCCATTTACTTAGAAAAAGAGTCCTTATTTATCTGCCATCCTTTGGTGATATGAATTTTTATACCTCATCTTTGATAGTGGTTTTTTTTTTTTTTAAAGATTTTATTTATATTTGACAGAGATAGAGACAGCCAGTGAGAGAGGGAACACAAGCAGGGGGAGTGGGAGGGGAAGAAGCAGGCTCATAGCTGAGGAGCCTGATGTGGGGCTCCATCCCATCATGCCGGGATCACGCCCTGAGTCAAGGCAGACGCTTAACGACTGCGCCACCCAGGCGCCCCTGATAGTGTTTTAGCTACGTATTTACCTGTTTTGTGTTGTTTTTTTTTTCACAAATTGAGGTATTAAGTGACATAATAGTTTTAAGCGTACAACATCATGATCTGATATTTGTATAGAGAAATGATCACCACAGTAAGTCTGGTTAATGTCCCCGACCATGCATAGTTACAGAATTTTTTTTTCCTTGTGATGAGAACTTTTAAGATCTATTCTCTTAGCAACTTAAAATTGTGCAGTAATTACACGGCCTTTTACTTTGTTTTCCACTTGCTTCATGAATTTGGTTTTATTTTTGAATTCTCAAACAAAATGTAAGATAGTTGAAGTGACAAGCATATCCTTAAATCTTTGTGCAGTAGTCGTGATGCTGGCCTCATAGCTCTTACACTTTTTTACTTAGTTGGGTTAACAACCTCTTGGATTAATCTTCTGGTTGACTTGGGTGAAATGTTGTTTGTGTTTCTCTTTTCACCACTACTTCTTTCATAAGTGACACAGGATGGAGGAAAGGACTAAGTAACCGTTTAATAGCATGTTTTAGAGTGTTCATTTTATTCCTATAGACATTTATTGAGCACTTTCAATGTTTGTTCAGGGTGTGGAAAATAGAAGCCTGGATTAACTTTATCTCGTGCTTAGAATCCAGCATTGTTGATAATCATACATGTGATGGAATATTTACAGTAAAGCCTCTTTTATCCTTTCAGTACCAATATTAGCATGTGGCGATGATGACTGCAAAATTCATTTATTCGTTCAGCGAGATGACCAGGTAATTAATGATTTCATTAAGATACTAGAATTATGTTCTGCTTAATTACGTATCTTAATACAGACTATTTCCAGATTGTAGAATTTTAGGGATATTCTAATCTAAACCATAATAATCCAGTAGGAGAATCTTTTTTGACAGTTTTCTCTTAGACAGTTTTCCACTTTGTTTGAACACCAAGTAAGTGCTACGTTGGCCACCTGGTCCAGTGTTGTTAGGTGGGAAACAGATCATTGGATGGGGGAAGGACAGGAGGAAGATGTTGTGATAGTGGATTTTTTTGTTGTTTTTGTAAATTTTAATATAGTATATCTATGGTGAAATTCCCCTGATAGTGTTTATTTGTCATTCTGAGCTTTACCTACACGTTGAGTGGTTAAATTACAGAAGGGAAGTTCCAGAAAAGAGGAAATTTAACTTTAGGCTTATTTATTTAATCATGGAGATACTTGTTTCTTTGCATCCTATAAGAAAGTTTACAATGGTTGTGAATGTCCAACCACCCAACTTTTTTCTATAGAACAGCACATGTCATTTTATCCTGTAAACATTTACAGTATTTATTTAAGGTCTATAGATACTGTATTACTTACTCAGATGAGTTAGATGATAATGAAATTTTTATTCCCAAATGAGAGCTCTATATTTTTCTCTTGATCAGAGTGTTCCCAATTTAAAAACAAACAAACGGGTGCCTGGGTGGCCCAGCGGTTAAGCGTCTGCCTTCTGCTCAGGGCGTGATCCCGGCGTTATGGGATCGAGCCCCACATCAGGCTCCTCCGCTATGAGCCTGCTTCTTCCTCTCCCACTCCCCCTGCTTGTGTTCCCTCTCTCGATGGCTGTCTCTATCTCTGTCGAATAAATAAATAAAATCTTTAAAAAAAATAAAAAAATAAAAAATAAAAACAAACAAGCAAAAACTGTGCATTAGGACTGGCTGTGACCCCAAATGAAATCACTGATATACATAAAGTATTAAATTCTTACATCAAGCCCGATGATTTTTGTTATCTTACTAGTTTCAGAAAGTGCTTTTTCTCTGTGGACATGAAGATTGGATAAGAGGCGTGGAATGGGCAACCTTTGGTCAGTATGAAATCTTGCTGAAGTACATATGATGGGGCAAGTGTGTGGAACTTCCAGGAAAGCAGCCTCTTATATGTTCATTTAATGTTTCCTTTGTATGTAACATTTTTCTTTGTCCCTATTAGAAAAGAGGATACTTACCCCTTTGTTAACTATTGATTTGGGTGGTAGAGGATGAAACTAGTTGATGTTTTAAGAAGCTCACTAGCTGACTATTACATATGCAAACATTCTTGAGTTCTTTGTAGAATTTTGTGGACTGTATAACAATGCTGCACATTGTAACCATTTATTAGTGTTGTATGTATATTTGCCAGTGTTACTAAGAAAATACAGGTCAAATGAGTAAAGGGTAGGGAAGCAGAGTCTCATTTTTTCAGGAAATCTAGAGATCAGCATATTGTAGAGAGAAAGTCTTATACCTAAATTTAAGAATATAATGTTTAAAAAATAATAACATTTGTTGTTTTATTAGGTAGAGATCTTTTCCTAGCAAGCTGTTCACAAGATTGCCTGATACGAATATGGAAGCTGTATATAAAATCAACATCTTCAGAAACTCAGGATGATGATAATATAAAACTGAAGGAAAATACTTTTACAATAGAAAATGAAAGTGAGTAATAATGAAAATATTTGATGTAACAGCTTCCTAGCTCATTCATTTATCTGTTTCACTACACACCTATGTGAAGGTTAGTTTTTCAGAAGTATCCAATTCCTACCTGAAACTGATACTATGCACTTTTTTTAAAAAAGGTTTTATTTGAAGATAAGTTATTTTTCATATATGAAACTTATTTTTTTCTAACAATATTAGTAAGATTTTTAAAAATTGCTGAAAATGTTAAATGTTTTCTCAGTAAATTAATTTATAAAATGATGCCAAATTTGCAGTTTTAGAATAGGAAGATCTAAAGGAATAAAGAGAATTATCCATACTTTTACTGAATAAGAGACAAGCCAAAGTGCTGCACTTGAGTGGTATATGTAAATCTGATTTTCTTACTGTCTGGAATCAGAACGGTACCGCTGCGTGATAGATCCTGCTGGAATGTTGTATTTGAAGGAAATATTTTTTGAGTGTTCAACTAAATTATAAAGTTAGCCCTCAGTGAGCATTGTTCACCTAGGAATACTCTTCTTATTACTGTAATTGGTTTTAAAGCCCATTAGAGTTGAGATTTTGGTAACGTAGTTTTATGGGGAGAACCAAGAAATCCTTAACCAGCATGTTACGAGTAGCTAGCTATTCCCAAATATGAAATTTTTGTGACATTTTTATTATTTTATTTGAAAGGTTACAATACTGATTTGACCTCCTCTCTTTCTGCATTTATCTTAAGTTTTTAAAAAAATGGTATTTAGGCTATTGCATGTTGATGATGAGTGTGGATAGCCAGGAGGCTGACATGTCTGGTTTTGCTTTTTAATTGGAATATAACAGTAGCTCCAGAAAACTTTAAAAATTGAATATATTCCTATTTACGACTAGATAGAGAAAAATTGAGAGAAAAACTTACATATCTTAGAACTTTTTTCTCCGTGATTTTGAATGGATTAAATTAGTGAAATTTATTTTTTTGTTGAATCTAAATCAAGTTCTGATTTTTGAAGGGGGGTATGTAATTGTACAACTTGGTTATGAAAATTCTTTCTAGAAGAGCTTTGAGAAAAGAAAATGTCATTGTTTCTGTTACAGGTACTAAGATAGCGTGTGCAGTTACTCTGGAGACTGTGCTGGCTGGTCATGAGAACTGGGTAAATGCAGTTCACTGGCAGCCTTCATTCTACAAAGGTAGGAAAAAAAAATACACACATATCCCTCATTTCATTTAAATCTCATGTTTAGAATTTTAAGCTGACCAAATGAAGTGGAGGGTTTCTTTTTAGTTTGATTAAAGATCTCAAATAGGGGCGCCTGGCTGGCTCAGTCAGTAGAGCACGCAGCGCTTGATCTCGGGGTTGTAAATTTGGGCCCCATGTTGAGTGTAGAGATTACTTAAAATAAAATCTTAAAAAAAAAAACCAGTTAAAAAATAAAGAAAAATCTCAACTACAAGACATTAAGTTGGCAAAGTTTAATACTGCAGCTGCTGACGTGTTCTGCTGGACACCCAGTTCCATTGAAACTTGCACTCCTGAGTAGGAAAAGTGTGATCGCTGCTGTGATGCTGAAACCACCACACCCCTTTTAACTCCCTTTTAAAGTTTTCATCTAGTCATTATGGGATTTAAGAGAAACTGACTTGTAAGCCAACTTCAACTTTACTGGAACTTTTGCCCCTGGAAATAGAAAGTTGGCGTATTACTGAGACACAACATTTATGAAAAAAAGACTTTCTCCCTCCTTCTTTTGCCCTTAATCTCCATTTATGGTGTGATGGTTGCCTGCTGAAGCTGGTGCTGTGGTGTAGAGCTGAACAAGGCACAAGCCTCACATTCTTCCCCTAGCCCCTTCCCCTGGGCAAGAGTAGGAAATACCAATAATGAATACACAGGTAATCACCATTCAGCTGTTGTTGATATTATGCCATATTTATTGCAGTTTGAAAAAAAAGATATTATTGTTATTGAGGGACCCCTGTGTATATTCTTTGCTGAACCCTTTCCCCTCCATTCTTCTATGGCAACTACGGGACTGAATTCACTGCGTATCATTCCCATGAGTGATTTTATACTTCTGCTACACATTTATGTAGCCACAAACAGTATTGCTTTACAGTTGTTAAAACTTGATATCAGTGTGTATTCTCGTCTTATAACTTGCCTTTTCAGCTTAACATGTTTTGGAGATGTATCCATGTTGATTCATGTAGCTCTAATTTATTTTCATTGAAGTATAATATTCCATTGTCTAAATATACCACAACTTGTTCACCTGTTCTTCTAATGGTAGACTTCCGTGTGTTTCCAGAAATTTTGCTAATGCTGCAAGTGAGTGTTCTTGCAGTACCTATGTCGTGTTTTCCTGCTGATCTACCAACGTCATGCTTGTTGGTCACTTTAAGACATTAGCTTTTATTCTTCAGATGGTGTTCTTCAGCAGCCAATGAGATTATTGTCCGCCTCCATGGATAAAACCATGATCCTCTGGGCTCCAGATGAAGAGTCAGGAGTTTGGCTAGAACAGGTAAAAATGTGAATATTGAAGGAACAGAAAATTGGGTTTAATAAACAATATTTAACCTCCAAGTCTATATTCCTGGAGCTGCAGATGTTTACTCTTTATGTACCCGAAGTAAGAGGGAACATCATAATCTCTGGACGCTCTGATTTCTGCTGTGACAAGTGTGGAATACTGATTGTGAATTATTTTCTGTTATTGCAAAGGTTCGAGTAGGTGAAGTAGGTGGAAATACTCTGGGATTTTATGATTGCCAGTTCAATGAAGATGGCTCCATGATCATCGCTCATGCTTTCCATGGAGCATTGCACCTTTGGAAACAGAATGCAGCGAACCCAGTAAGAAAAGTGTTTTTAAGTAAAGCATTTGTAATTAAATAGAGTGAAATGAAACCTAGGTAAACTATGTTACATACTTATAGTACTCTCCAGAAACATAGTAGAGGTGTTTAAGTTCTAATGACATCACTTCTTACTATAGACATTACACTACAGTTATGCTAAGTAAGTAACTTATGCTTTTCTAAGACTAAAAGTATTCATTTGTCCAGCATTGTTGAGGGTTTGAAATTTGCACATAAGTAAACTTTCTACAAAAGTGAACTTTAAGCTATATACTTTTTAAGCTCTGCCTTTAAGTTCCGTAAATTTTTTGATGGGAGTATTTCCTAAAATGTTTAACTTCTCTGGGTTCTTAAAGAAGATAGCATGCTTTGGTCTTTCCTTGGACAGTTGGGTCCAATTGACAACAGGGCAACAGGACCACCTGTTATTTTGTGAGGGAATATATTAATGTTCTCAGGGCTGTTGATAAGTGTAATTTTAAATGGTCCTCTAAGTACCGGGTTCTTTTACATCTTTTTTTATAGTTGTTAGTCTGTTATCAAAGAGAGGTAATCTTTCTCTAGTCATGTAGCTGCCTCCACATTATTCCATCTCTTACTTTCTAATTTGCTTTTGATCTGCTTCTTTGGATGTGGGGATACAACATTGCAGGAACAGCAGCTAAGAGCACAGGCCTTGGAGCGAGGCAGCCTGGGTTCAGACCCCGGCGCCAGCATTTACTAGCTCTGTGTCCTCGAGGACATTGCCTAACCTGTCTCAGGTTCCTCCTCTGTGAAATGTGGCTAGAAATAGCACCTACTTATAGGGTTTCTGTGATGCTTCAATGAGTTTGTATTTGTACAGTATGAAAACCTAGGCATGGCACTTATGGGAGGGATAGCATATTAATATATTTTAAATCAGGTAATAATAAATGAAAGAAGTAAGAGCATTGAGTGAAATGTGAGTCAGTAGATTCTGAGTAAAGTAAATGCTCATGGATTTGCATAACCTTTAGTTGGTGGGCTTTGTAATAGTTGTATCATATATGAGGATTTGACTTCTCGACGCATGGAATGATTTTCTCTTATTGGAGTTGACTTTCAAGATTATTTCTACTAGTATGGAATCAGACCTATGTATACGGAGAACAAACTGATCGTTGCCAGAGGAGAAAGGGGGGTGGGGGTTGGGCCAAGTACGTGAAGAGGGTGGGAGGTACAGGCTTCCAGTTACGGAATGAGTAAGTCATGGGAGTAAAAGGTACAGCAGAGGGAATATAGTCAATGGTATTTTAATAGTGTTTATGGTAGCTACACCGGTGGGAGCATAGCATAATGTATAGATATGTTGAATCACCATGTTGTACCCCTGAAACTAATGTAACATTGTGTGTCAACTGTATACACACACAAAAAATAGAAGAATTGTTTCTACTATGAAATGAGCCAGGGACTCATCAGCTAAGGCACTTTTTTTTTAAGGTTTTTAAATTTATTTGAGAGGGAGTGTGCAGGTGTGCATAGGTGGATGAGGGACAGAGGGAGAGGGAGAAAATACCAGGCACACTCCTCGCTGAGCGTGAAGCCTGATGTGGGGCTCAATCCCAACACGCAGAGATCATGACCTGAGCCAAAATCAAGAGTTGGAGGATGCCTTCGGAATCCGGGGATGTACTGTATGGTGACCAACATAATATAATTAAAAAAAAAATCATTAAAAAAAATAAATAAATTTCTAATGAAAAAAAAAAAGAGTTGGAGGATGCTTAACCGACTGAGCCACCCAGGTGCCCCTAAGACACTTTGAAATAAGATATTTTTTAGGATAAACATTGTTTTTAACTCAGAGCTCCTTTAAGCCATATTTCAGCTTTAGTTTTTTTTTTTTTAAAGATTTTATTTATTCATTCGACAGAGAGAGAGACAGCCAGTGAGAGAGGGAACACAAGCAGGGGGAGTGGGAGAGGAAGAAGCAGGCTCCCAGGGGAAGAGCCTGACGTGGGGCTCGATCCTGGAACAGCAGGATCACGCCCTGAGCTGAAGGCAGACGCTTAATGACTGAGCCACCCAGGAGTCCCGACAGCTTTAGTTTTTGAGGGCCTTCATGGAAAAAAAACATCAGATAAGTAAAAAGCAACTCAAACTGGAAGACAGAATTCAAGGAATTGTACTTATGATTTGACTTCAGATTTATAATAGCTGTTTACCAAGTATTTAAGGTGACTTTTTAAAAAAATAGACTTTATTTTTTAAAGAAGTTTTAGGTTCACAAAAAAATTGAGCAGAAGGTACAGAGAGTTCCCATATACCCTCTGCCCCTGCACATGCATAGCCTCCCACACCAGAGTGGCACATTTGTTATAATTGAGGCTGATTTTAAAAACAAAGACTGTACTTTAGGACTGTTACAGTGGAAAACTGTACTGATAGTCCAAAAGTGCTGCCCTTTGTTCAGAATTTTTTGGAAACTCCTATTAGTGCTAACTTCAGAATCAATTTTTATGTCGCAGAAGAATTATGTCACTTCTTAGTCACAACCTTTTAATTTTTTTGACTAGAAAATAATATAGCTTAGCTTAATCACTGATTGTATTCATCATACTTGGCTTTGAGTGACCTTTTAGCTATTTATACAAGTTTAATTTTACTCTAAAGATTGTTTTAGGGCGCCTGGGTGGCTCAGTCGGTTAAGTGTCTGCCTTTGGCTCAGGTCATGATATCAGGACTGGGATCAAGTTCCACATTGGGCTCCTTGCTCGGTGGGGAGCCTGCTTCTCCTCCTGCCTGCCGCTCCCCCTGCTTGTGCTCTCTCTCGCTTGCTCTCTCTTTAACAAATAAATAAAATCTTTAAAAAAAAAAAAAAAGATCATTTTACCACTACTTGAGGTTGTTCAAAACCATCAGCTGTGCTGTGTGGATGAGACATACGACATTTTCTGTATTTTATTGTCTTTATTTGTTCACATGGTTGCTGGTATAGGCTCCCTCAGGTGAGCCAGCTAGGTTTGATTCAGCCTCTGTTCTCTACACCTGCAGCTCATTGTACTTGATAAAGGAAGCCATTGTGGCACAGCTGGTTAAGCATCTAACTCTTGGTTTCGGTTCAGGTCATGATGCTCTGTGCTCAGAGTGGAGTCTGCTTGAGATTCTTTCTCCCTCTTCCTTTCCCCCTCCTGCTGTCTCTCTCTCTCCCTCTTTTTCTCCCTCTCTCTAAATAAATCTAAATAAATCTTAAAAAAAAAAAAAAGCCAATTAGGCACATACTCAGAATCTACTGACTCATTTTACATTATACTCTGTTATGTAGTTTAACAGAAAAATATATAATACCTGGTATGTGCCGGCATTGTTCTGGGTGCTTTACAAATATAAATTCATTTAATTCTCATAACAACCGTACAAGCTTGGTAACTCTTTTACAGAAGAGTTCTCTGAGGCAGAGAAAAGTTAAATAGTGTTTGGCTTCTAGGAGGCATTCAGTAAATGCTGAACGGAGGGGAATTTCCCAGGGTTACTGCTTCAAAGGATGCAACACATATTTGAATGTTTAAGTTCAAACGTGCTTGATTAGAAAACCCACCCTTTAATTTTAGGACCCTATTATTTTAAGGTCCTGTCTTGTTTTTTTAGCTTTCTACGTTGCTTGGGGGCATCAGTCTTTTCCATCATTAGCCCTGAGGGTGGAAGGCATTATCATGATCAGACTTGATTCTGGGTAGTAGTGATCTCTGATTATTTTGATGTGTCATTAGTACTTTCATTGCAGAGAGAGTGGACCCCAGAGATTGTTATTTCAGGACACTTTGATGGTGTCCAAGACCTAATGTGGGATCCAGAAGGAGAGTTTATCATCACTGTTGGTACTGACCAGACAACTCGACTGTTTGCTCCGTGGAAGAGAAAAGACCAATCCCAGGTAAAATGTCTTCCTACTTGACTGATGCACTTTAAAAAACATCCTTGAGCACATGAAAAGTGGGGCAACATTGTTAGCCGCTACGGAAACACAAGTGAAAAATGTGTCACGGTACCTCTGCACACTGTAGAAGGGCTGAAGTGAGACGTACTGACAGCAGGGGGCGGCAGTAGGGATGCCGAGCGGGCGGAGCCTTCATATGTTGCTGGTAGGAGTGCAAAGTTGACACAGCAGTCAGGAAAACGGTTCAGGATTTTCTTAAAAACTGAAACAAAACATACATATACTCTTTACAATTCAGCTTAATTATTAGTTGTTTTCAAAATGTATTTATTTCCATTCTATATAAAAGTTCACTTATCCCTTGTAATTTTAGGTTTAATTCATTAAGAAACACTGTCAAGTCTGCAGTAAAATCTAATTTCTAAAGTCATACAGTATTAGGTAGTAGTGATTAAGGACAGTTTTTGTTCAGTAAACTTTTCAGTCTTGGCCCTGAGCTCAAAAAATTGCAACCGAACTTTACCACTGGCAAGCCATTTAACTGTGCTATGTGGTAGAGAAAGCCTGTGTACTCAGCTTCAATTTCTGACAAAAGAACTTGAAACTTACTGTGGGTCAGTCCTTGAAAATGAGTGAAACCTGCCATACTTCAGTACAGTGGTAGCTTCAAATGATAAAGTTGAGGACATTGGGAGCAACACTAGCGTCCATTAAAAAATAAAGCAAATGATTTGCAGTGCTTTTCTGTGACTCTTTATGATTTGTTAATGGTATGGCTCAGCTGTTGTTTATTAATCATCCATTAAAAAATGGATAAATTAGACTTCACCAAAAAGTAAAATTTCTGCTCCTTGAAAGACACTGTCAGGAAAATGAGAAGACAAGTCACAAACTGGGAGAAAGTATTTACCAAGCACATCTCTGGTAAGGGATTGATATCCAGGGTTTATAAAGAACGTCTCAGAACTCAGTAAGAGGAAAACAAACAATCCTGTAAAAAATGGGTAGAAAATTTGAAGAGGTACTTATCCAAAGAAGATATAAGGAAATAAGGTCAGGAAGAGATTCTCAACCCCATTAGTCATCAGGGAAATGCAAAATAAAGCCACATGAGATACCATTATACACCTATCAGAATGATTAAAGTGAAAGACTGTACCAAGTGTTGGTGAGGGAGCAGGCAGCTGGCACTCTTGTACGCTGCTGGTGGGATTGTGAAATGTATAACCTCTTTGGGAAATGGTTTGGCAGTTTCTTAAAAATTTAATATGCATCTATGATATCCAGCCATTTTACTTATGGGTAGTATTTACTCAAGAAAAATAGAAGCCCGTGTCCATGCAATGACTTGTACAGAAATGTTCACAACTGCTTTTTCAGTAAAAGACAAAAACTAGAAACAACCTAAATGTCTATCAGTATGTGAATGGATCAACAAGCTTACATATGCGTATGTATATACATACACACACACACATATTTATATACACACACATAGCTATACAAGGGAATACTACTTAGTAACAAAAAGGGTTGAATTATCAGTAAGCAAAATGAATGAATCTGCTCTGTGGCTATATTTCTGTTGCATACTAAATGATTTTGCATCTGATATTTTCTTGTTGAGAAGAATTTGGTTTTTGAAACATCATTTTTGTTTATCCTATTTTAATACCAGGTGACTTGGCATGAAATTGCCAGGCCTCAGATACATGGATATGACCTGAAATGTTTGGCAATGATTAGTCGGTTTCAGTTTGTATCTGGAGCAGATGAAAAAGTTCTTCGAGTATTTTCTGCACCTCGAAATTTTGTGGAAAATTTTTGTGCCATTACGGGCCAGTCACTGAATCTTGTGCTTTGTAATGTGAGTATTCCTTTAAATGTTTCAACTAAATTCATGTACGTCATTTAAAAAAGTCATGCACTTCATTTTAAAAACTTTTTGCTTTATGCAAAATCTTGCTTAAATGGAGCTCATGGGTAGAAAGGAAGTCAAATTATGTTATTATTGGCTTGACAAACTTCAGTGCACATTGTGGCATGTAATAATTTAAGCGTTAAAACCAGAAATTTCTTTAAAAAGTAGCCTAAAACATTGTAAAGAATTTCAGTGTTAAATCAAGGCAGGAATACTATGTATCATCACATTGATAGGTACTAACTAATATAATAGATAAGTCATATTTCCTTTTTAAAAAAAATTTTTTGTAAGATTTATTTATTTGAGAGAGAGAGTGAGCACAAACAGGGCAAGTGGCAGGCAGAGGGAGAGGCAGGCTCCTCGCTGAGCAGGAAGGCAGACATGGGGCTCAATCCCAGGACCCTGGGATCATGACTTGAGCCGAAGGCAGACGCTTAATCTACTGAACAACCCAGGTGCCTCTAGATAGGTCATATTTTCAAGGAGATTTCCCTGTAGCTGTAGGTTAGGGGTAGGGAGCAGTGGAACAGAAGTACCTGGAATTACTAGATGAGACCAGTGATTTTTTTTTTTTTTGGTGGCTAAAGTAAATTATTCATAGAAGGAAGAAGTATACTGTAAGGTAAGGTAAAGAGAAAATGTTTAATGGGACTTAATTTGGGTTTTGAAAGGTAAGTTTATTTTAATGTTTATATTCTCTTTTACAGAAGATTTGAGCTGCTTATAAAAATATGTAAGTTATGAAAATTGTAAAGTAGCTAGTTTTGAAGGAAGGGAAATTAGGAAGATAGTTGTGTTATACAGAAGTGTGAGTATCATATGGTGGTTTACTGTACTTAGAGATGGGTCACAAATTTGGTTCTGAGGTTGGAAAGGATAAGTACACTTGATAGGCAGGAGGAAGGAGAGAGTGAGCGAGCAGCAGGGTAGAAGGGTAGGATATCCACGGAAATGGAGAGAATGGAGAAAGTCAAGTGCTGGAGGACCTTGGGAGGCAGGCACCATTTCGACTAGGGGGCCCTGTTGGAGGGTCCCAAAACAAAGTCCTGAAAAGTACTTTGGGTGGAGAGTATTATGTGAGAACAGGATGCCTTTGAGCCTGGAGACCCTGAAGGCAGGCCTGGGTTAAGACTGGTGAAGAAAGTGAGTCATCTGAAATAAAATTCCCAGCTAAATTTCCTTGAGCATATACTGAGCACCTCATGACACAGGCTTTCTTGATTATGTGAAGAATATCTAAGATTCTGTTCTGCTTGTTTCTAATCATAATAGTGGGAATGAGATCAAAAGGGAAGTCTTCATTGGGATTATTATATAGAGCTACGGGGGTGGAAAGGCAGTTGGTTTCAGGATCTCTCAGTTCTAGGGATTGAAATGTGGTTTTAGGATTCCATGAGAGCCTTAGTTCAGGTATACACTCAACTCTGTGTCCTAAGATACAGAAATTGCCTAGACTGGAAAGCCTCTTGCCGTGTTTTGGGTTTTGTTCCCATTCTGAATGTGTGGATAGGTTTGTAGGAATGCTTCTTGCTGCTCTTTTCCATGCTGGTTTGTTTTTCTTGGTTTCTGAGATAAAACATGCAGTCTCTTATGTCCTGGGTAGCTATTCTTGATGATGGCTTAAATTCCCATTGCTCATGTTTGTGTTGAGTTCCAGCCCCTGTATTAAAGTCTAAATTGTGAGAAATGCTCTTAGCGTATGGACACGTGCCAGTTTTGATGGTTAGCGTATAGTTTTTTATGAGATAATTTGATTGGTATAAATTGCAGGGTATAAGATTATTGGCACTTCAAATGGGACTCTGTAAAATTTTTTTTAAATACTGAGTTGTTTAAATATGTGTAATGAAAATACTGTGTGCCTTTTTAGGAAAACAGTGATGTTTGCACGAGCATCAGTAGGGATGTGCTTGGGAGACTCTTGGAAGTAGAGCCCCAGGCATGCCATTTTCAGCCCACTTTTTGCTAGAAACCAAACGAGTACACTTTTGTCAGACTCTGAAACTCACTGAGCTGTTATGGTTTGACGAGCTCATGGATGAGAAAATACTCGACTTTATGGGTTGGGTGTAGAGGGTTGAGGGCTAACTGCAGCCTGTCTTTGGAGAACATTCCATCTGTTGGTTTAAAAGAAAATGGAAGTGTGGGCAGATACCCACACAATGTGGTCTTTAAATTGTTCCTCTGCATTTATGAGGATGACATTTTGTGTGCCTGAGGTAATAGTAACTTTTAGTGTTTAAAACATGTATCATACTTTTTATTCCAGCAAGATGGTGATCTTCCAGAAGGAGCTACTGTCCCTGCTTTGGGGTTATCAAATAAAGCTGTCTTTCAGGGTAAGGCTTTGTGTCCAAAAGTTTTGAACCCATAGTGGTATTTAAAACCTAGTTACACACTTGGGTAACATGTACCTCATGTTCATTACTGAGGTTTTAAATAATTTTTTTAAAGATTTATGTATTTAGAGAAGGGGGGAGGAGCAGAGACAGGGGGAGAGAATCTCAAGCGGACTCCTTGCTGAGTGCAGAGCCCGAAGCGCGGCTCGATTCCCCACAACCTGAGCCAATACCAAGAGTTGGCCACTTAATGGACTCTGCCACCTAAAAGCCCCTGATTTTTTTTTAAATCACGATACATGCATCTGCTTTCTGCATCAGACATTTCATGCTAAGTGCTCTGTCCGTACGCAGACCCTGAAATAGGTGCAGCCTTCACAAAGTGTGTTTCACGGAGCGCTGCCACCACACGTGCTAATATGGCTAGCTGAAGAACTTGTCTGATTGTTTTAAGTTTGGGAACTGTTAGGTCAAAGAAAAAGGAAAGAATCTTTCTGGAATTGACTGGTGCTTCAAGAGGCACAATTGCAAAATAGTGGAGTAGTGGATATACCCATGGCTTTGGAATCACACTGATGCATCTTTGAAGTACAATCAGTTCTTTGAGGTGCCACTGCTTTCTGATGGTCTGAATATTGGGACGTGTATAGGACATAAAAATATGGGGACTAATTCATGATGTTGGTGTGTTTCTTTTAAACTAGGAGATATAGCTTCTCAGCCTTCTAATGAAGAAGAACTATTAACTGGTACTAGTTTCGATTATCAGCCAGTGGCCTTTCACCCCTCCATACTTACTGGTAAGAAATGGTACAAAGGGGGTTCAATAGAGTCATTAGTACATATAGTATGGTACCTGTTACGTTGACCTACGTAAGTGCTATAGAATTCACTTACTTGCATGAAAATAGAAAAACGAACCGCAGTGCTCTACGTGTATTGCAGAACCGCCCACTGAGGACCATCTTCTGCAGAATACTCTGTGGCCTGAAGTTCAAAAACTGTAAGTTAAACTGTGCTAAGCTCTTTGATCTGATTCTGTCATAACTTGGGTTTTTTTTTTTTCTCCCCACAATTTGATTTTCTCCTTTGCTTTCCTTTCACCTATACTGTCCCCCCCCTCATCTAAAAATCTTCAGTGGCCTTCCTAAGGGGCAAGAATTAAACTTCACATAGATTTTTATATTACTATGTATTCTATTTACTGGATTTATTTATTGGTCTTCATTTTTAAAATAGGGAGATATAACATTATATTTCTTTTCCTTTTTTAAAAGGACTTCTAATATTTATTATTCTGTTGTTTGTTTTTATTTTTTCCCTTTTGTGGTTCTCTATCAAAACCTTTCCTGGATTTGTTTGTTGTACTGGCTGGCTGGGGGTGAAAACTTATATTTTTATCTAATTGTTTGAATAAGTTATATCACCTTTAGGAAGCTGGCATTTTCCCCAGTCTCTGTTTTTTCCCTAAATGTTTGTCTACACAAAAATGTAGCATCCCTAAAAGAATTGTATATTAGAGAGACTGATGTTTTTTTCACATTTTGAAAACTTTGCAGCATGAGAATAGGTATATATACTAATATAGGGGTCATACATTTTTTTTCTTTTTAAATTTTAGATATGGACATGGTTATGAAATATTTTGTGTTGCTTGTAGCAATTCAAAGGCTCTGCTTGCCTCAGCATGTAAGGTAGGGAATTTTACTTTTTCATTCTATTTGTTCACATGTTATTTGAGTCCTCAGGCTCTTGCAAGTTGTGGTGATAGAGGCAGAACGCTCTGTGAAAGGCCACTGGGCCTGTTTTTTTCTGAATCTTGCTTTCTCAGTTTCATTTCCCTTCTATCCCTTAAAAGCTTGCAGTTGGGTGCCTGGCTGGCTGAGTCAGTAGAACCTGTGGCTCTTGATCTCAGGATTGTGAGTTCAAGCCCCACGTTGGGTGTAGAGCTTACTTAAAAATAAAAATAAATAAAAAGTAAAAAGCCTGCAGTTGGATTTTAAATGTTTCAGCACACACTTTTGTTCCTAAACTTGGTTTGGAACAACCAAGTTGAAACAACTTGGTGCCTGATTTATTTAATCAGATATTTTTCAGTGACCTAAAAATGCGATAAATAAATTGAAATAATTGGGAGTTCTGAAGACACGGGAGTGAGAGGGTGAAACCCAGAGTGCACTCCCCTCCATCTGACAGTTTGTCCAGGGACAGACTGGTACTGACCGGAGTGAATGGAGTCCCTCAGACCGTGCCGGGGTGAGGCGCGGTGGTGGCTGGCTTACTAGCACGTGGCATTGCGGAATAGTGCTCTTCAAGCTTTTGCCTGGGAGAGTGATCTCCAACTCACAATTCCGTATTTATTCATATTCTTTGGAGTGAATATGTATGGAGGATTGACTGAAAGGCCTGAGACCCATATATTTCTCTACATTTTCTAGAATTTATTTATTCGTTTTAAGCTGATGATGCGAGCTCCCTATATGGTTGGGCCCCTCTGTCCCTGCTTTTGCTGTGGCTTCTTGCCACTGCCTGCATTGAGAGGCATCATAAGAAATATTGCTGTGCCCCTCCTGTCTCACGTCCTTTGCTTGTTGTCCCCTCTGTGAGGTTGGTACTGAGACTACTTCCTTTTGTTACAGGGGCTTGTGTAAAGAATGGAGCATAGTAGCAGGAATAGCCATGCTTCTACTGGGCAGCTATTTTGTTTTTAGCTTTGGGCAGTCAGTCATATAATTGGTTATTTTTCCTTTTCACGTGGGCTTGCTCATAGCAAATGTATGCAGCTTTCTTATTGTTATTTGTATACTTTTTCTGTATATTTTGTATCTTAATAAACAGTAGAAAAGAGGTGTGGCTTGGAAAGTTTAAATCTGAAGGTTTACCGGAAGCTAGCTGGGTTTCTTGAATGGGGGATGCCAGCCACACATTTGGTTTTGATTGGTAAAGCAAATGATTGGATGTACCTTCCTTTGAAACTAACATTTTTTAAAAGATTTTATTTATTAATTTGCAAGAAAGAGAGAGAGCACAAGCAAGGGGAGTGGCAGAGGGAGAGAGAGAAGCAGGCTCTTTGCCTAGCAGGGAGCCCGATGTGGGGCTCGATCCCAGGGCCCCAGAATCGTGAGCTGAGCTGAAGGCAGACGCTTAACCAATTGCACCA
This sequence comes from Ailuropoda melanoleuca, assembly GCF_002007445.2. Taxonomy (NCBI): domain Eukaryota; kingdom Metazoa; phylum Chordata; class Mammalia; order Carnivora; family Ursidae; genus Ailuropoda; species Ailuropoda melanoleuca. The sequence goes on from NC_048231.1 coordinate 70,126,583, forward strand.
TCCAGGTTCCCGAAACTAACATTTTTAACAACTCTATTTAGGTATTATTAGCATACCATAAGTTACATGTTGAAAGTGAACAGTTTGATAAGTTTTTTTTTTTTAAAGATTTTATTTATTTATTTGACAGAGACAGCCAGTGAGAGAGGGAACACAAGTAGGGGGAGTGGGAGAGGAAGAAACAGGCTCCTAGGAGAAGAGCCTGATGTGGGGCTCGATCCCAGAACGCTGGGATCGCGCCCTGAGCCGAAGGCAGACGCTTAACGACTACACCACCCAGGTGCTCTGATAAGTTTTGACATATGTTTGTTTATACCTATGAAATCATGACCACAATTAAGATAATGAACATAGTCATCAATCCCAGAAATTTCCTCTGCCCCTTGATAAGTCCTCTTTCTTGTCCCTTCTTACCTTCTCCTGCCCCATCCCTAGGAAACCACTAATCTGCTTTCTATCATGATAGAGTACTGTACATCTTCTAAAATTTATATAAATGGAATCATACAGTATGCTCCCCTTTTTTCTTTTTTGTGGACTGGCTTCTTTCATTCAGTACAAGAGTTTGGGATTCATCTGTGCTGTTGCATGTGTGAGCAGTTTATTCTTTTTTATTGTTGAGTAGTTTTCCCTTTTACAGGTACATTACAATTTGTTCATCTGTTCACTTATTTTTTTTTTAAAGATTTTATTTATTTGAGAGAGAACGCACAAACGGGGGCAGGGCCAGAGGGAGAAGCAAACTCCCCGCTGAGCAGGGAGCCCAAAGCGGGGTTTGATCCCAGGACCCTGAGATCATGACCTGACTGAAGGCAGATGCTTAAACCCACTGAGCCACCCAGGTGCCCCTGATGTATTCACTTATTAATGGACATTGGAGTTTCCAGCTTTTGGCTTTAACTTATAAAGCAGTTGTGAATATTTGTATACAAGTCTGTATACGGATATATGCTTTCGTTTCTGTTGAATGAATAACTGCGAGTAGAATTGCTAGATGTATGTTTATTTATTTATTAAAAAATTTGTTTATTTATTTTAGGGTGGGGGGAGCCAGCACAAGCTGGGGGAGGAGCAGAGGGAGAGGGACAAGTGCACTCTGCACTGAACACCAAGCCCAATGTGGCACTTGATTCCAGGACTCTGAGAGCATGACCTGAGCCAAAATCAAGAGTCGGATGCTTAACCGACTGAGCCACCCAGGCATCCCTAGATGTATATTTAAAGTTTTAAGAAACTGCCAAGCTATTTTCCAAAGTGATTATACCATTTTACAGGCCCACTAGCAGTGGGAGTTCCTATTGCTCCACACCCTCATCAACACTTTGTAAGTTATGGTCAATCTTTTTAACCATTCTGTTTGGTGTGTAACATCTCATTGAGGTTGTAATTTTCATTTTCCTAATGACCAGTGATGTTGAGCATCTTTTCGTGTGCTAATTTTCCATCTGTATCTCTTCTTTGATGAAGTGTCTTCAAATCTTTTGGCTTTTTCTTTATTGCATTGTTTTCTTACTACTGAATTTGGAAGAGTTCTTAATATACACTGGATACAATTATCAGATAAATGCTATTTAGGTAAGTATTCCCAGTGACTTGTCTTCATTTTCCTAACAGTGTTTTTCAAAGAACAGAAGTTGTATGTTTTGGTGAAGCCTAACTTACCAATTTTTTTCTATATTGGGTTATGCTTTTTGTGTAATATCTAAGAAATCTTTGCCTAACTCAAGATCACAAAGATCTGCTACATTTTTTTCTAGGAGTTTTATAAATGTTAGGGTTTATGTTTAGACCTGTGATACATCTTTAATTAATTCTTGCATTTGGCCTGGAATATTGGTTAAAGGTGGTTTTCTTGCATGTGGTATCCAACTGTTCCATCATTATTTGTTGAAAAGACTATACCTACTGCCTGTTGCACCTTTACCAAAAATCAGGTGTCCATGTATGTATGGGTCTATTTCTCGACTTTTATTTTCTTCCATTCATCTTTTTTTCTTAATGTTGATGCCAATACCACATTCTCTTAATAGCTATAGCTTTTTGTCATATGTCTTGAAATGAGGAATCAAAGCTCTTCTTACTTTTCAAAGTTATTTTGGCTAGTCTAGGTTCTTTACTTTTCTATATAAATTTTAGAATCAGCTTGACAGTTTCACAAAAATACCTACTAGAATTTTGATGGGCATTGCATTGAATCTATAGATCAATTTGGGGAAAATTTTAACAATACTGGGTCTTTTGACACACAAATGCAGTATATCTCTCATTTAGGTCTTTAATTTCTTAAGAATGATTTTTTGTTTTAAGTAAACATTTTATTTTAGAATGATGATAGATTTAACAAAATGTTGCAGAGATGATACATAGAATACCTCTCACTTAGTTTCCACCAGTGTTAACATCTTAATATTGCTAGGAATGTTTTGTAGTTTTCAGTGTCAGGTCTTACACAGTTTTGTCAAATTTACCCTTATTTAGTATATTTTATATCTGTTCGTTGCTTACATGTGGAAGTACAGTTACTTTTTGTATATTGATCTTAATATCCTGCAAGCTTCCTAAACTTATTAGTTCTTGTTAAATTTATTATAGATACTGTAGCATTTTCCATATAGATGCTTACGTTGCATATGAATAAAGAAAGTTTTATTCTTCCTTTCCCATATGGATGTCTTAATGTTGGATAGAAGTGGTAATAGCAGAAATCCTTGGCCATTATTCCTTCCCTCAGGAACATTCCTTCTTTGTCCATTACGGATGATCTTTGCTGTAGATTTTTTGTGATTCTTCTTTATCAGGTTGCCTACAATTTCTAGTTTGCAGATAGCTTTTATCAGGAATGGATGATAGATTTTGCTAAATATTTTTTTCTTCATCTGTTGACATTTTCATACAGTTTTCTCCTTTTAGTTTACTAATATGGTGAATTATACTGACCTTAAATAATAAAACAACTTTGCATTCCTGGAACCAAACCCTACCTGTTTGTTGTGATACATTATCATTTTATATACTACTGGACTCATTTTTCTAAAATTTTATTCAAAAAAAATTTTTTTTTAAGATTTTATTTATTTATTCGACAGAGAGAGACAGCCAGCGAGAGAGGGAACACAAGCAGGGGGAGCGGGAGAGGAAGAAGCAGGCTCATAGCGGAGGGAGCCTGATGTGGGGCTCGATCCCAGAACGCCGGGATCACGCCCTGAGCCGAAGGCAGACGCTTAACCGCTATGCCACCCAGGTGCCCCTAAAATTTTATTCAAAATTTTTATATAGAGTATATGATGGATACTGCAGTATAGTTTACTTTCTTTATAATTTCTTCATCTGGTTTTGGTTTCAGAGTAATGCTAGCCTCTTAGAAATATTTTTCTCTTCTGCAATTTTCTGGAAGAGTTTGTGTAGAATTTGTATTATTTCTTTTTTAAGTGTTTGAGAAAAATCCCTAGTAAGCCAACTGATCCTGGAGTTTTCTTTGTGGGAGGGTTGTTTTTTTTTTTTTTTTTAAGATTTTATTTATTTATTTGACAGAGACAGCCAGCGAGAGAGGGAACACAGGCAGGGGGAGTGGGAGAGGAAGAAGCAGGCTCTCAGCAGAGGAGCCTGATGTGGGGCTCGATCCCAGGACTCTGGAATCACGCCCTGAGCCGAAGGCAGGTGCTTAATGACTGAGCCACCCAGGTGCCCCTGTGGGAGGGTTTTTAACTACAAATATAATGTCTTTAATAGATACAGGACTGTGTAGGTTATCCAGTTTTTCTTGAGTGCACTTTGGTAGTTTGTATTTTTCAGAAAATTTGTCCCTTTTACCTGAATTGTCAAACTTGTTGATGTGAAGTTATTTATAATACTCTCTTATGATCTTCATTTATTTATTTATTAAGATTTTATTTATTTATTTGACAGAGAGAGGGGGGCACAAGCAGGCAGAGGGGCAGGCAGAGGGAGAAGCAGGCTCGCTGTTGCGCTGAGCCTTGATCCCAGGACCCTGAGATCATGACCTGAGCGAGAGGCAGACACTTAATTGACTGAGCCACCCAGGCACCCCTCTTATGATTCTTTTAATATCGGTAGAATCTCTGGTGATGTCACCTTTCTTATAACTGCAGTCAGCAATTTGTCTTCTTTCTCACTCCTCACACCCTCCCCTGCATNCCCCCCCCCCGCATTTTTTTTTTTTTTTTTTTTTGGTGAGGAAGCATTCTGAGAATTAATCAGGAAAATGAATTTTTTTTTAATATTTTCAAATAACCTTTTCTAATATTTTCAAATAAGCTTTTTGGTTTTGTTTATTTTCCCCTGCTATTGTTCTTGTTTCCACTTCATTGAGTTTTGCTGTTTTTGGTGTTTTTTTTTTTAAGATTTTATTTGTTTAATTGAGAGAGAGTGAGTGAGAAAGAGCAGGAGGAGGGGGAAGGGCAAAGGGAGGAGGAGAAACAGGGCCCCTCCTGAGCAAGGAGCCCTATATGGGACCCAATCCAGGGACCTCAGTATCATGACCTGAGCTGAAGGCAGATTCTTAACTGAGCCACCCAGGCACCCCTTTATTTTTTCTTAGATTTTATTTCCTCTTCTGTTTCTAGTTTAATAAGGTTAAAGCTGAGACTGTTGATTTTAGATCTTTCTAATATAGGTGTTGAGTGCTATAAATGTCTAAGTATTATTTTTGAGACATTCTGTAAATTTTGATATGTTTTATTCATTTTCACTTAACTAAAAATGTTTTTTGATTTCCCTTTGATTTTGTCTTTTACCTATGGATTATTTTGAGATTTATTTGTTTCCATATACTGAGTGTTTTCCAAATATCTTTCTGATATTGATTTCTAATTTAATTTCATTGTGGTCAGAGAACATAGTATGATTTGAGTCCTTTGAAATTTAATCTTGGTAAATTTCCATGTTCACTAGAAAAGAATGTGGATTCTTTTTCTGTTGGGTGGAGTGTTCTGAAAATATGAATTACGTCAGATTGGTTGATAGTGTTCATGTCTTCTTTATCCTTTCAGTTTTACCGAGAGTAGCATTTTGAAAACTCTGACTATAATTGTGGACTTTTAATCCTTGTATTTCAATCAGTTTTTACCTTGTATATTTTGAATTTCTGCTGTTAAAACATTTATGATTTGTTATCTTCTCTTGATTGACTAGTTTATCATTATGGAAAGGTCCTTTTTATTTCTGGCAGTATGTTATGCTCAAATCTACATTGTCCAATGCTCATATAGCCACTCCAGCTTTCTTTTGAGAAATGCTTGAATTATGTATCTTTTTCCATCCTTGTGCTCTTAAGCTATTTGTTTCCTTTTGTTTTCCAGTGGGTTTCTTAAAGGCAGCCTACAGTTGGGTCTTGCTTTTTTACTCACTTTGATAATCTTCCATTTTAACAGGGTATTTATTAGACTGTTTACATTTAACATAATAATATGCTTGGATTTAAATCTTTCATCTTGCTATTTGCTTTCTATTTGATCCCTCCTTTCTTTGTTTCATTTTACTTATTTTGGATTGACTGATTGCTTTTTATGAGTCCATTTTCTTTCTTTTGTTTGGCTAGTAGATACAAACACTGTTATTTTATTGGTTGTCTTTCATTTCATACTGTACACCTGTAATATGCCACAGTCTGCCTCCAAGTAATGTTGCACTATTTCGTGTATGATTTAAGAACTTCACAGAAGTATACTTTTGTTTCCCCCTACTCTGTGGTATTGTTTGACACTTTACTTCTTCATAGAAATCCCACAAGATCTTGTTGTTATTTAAATAAAATATTTTCCAGCGGATATCATTTTCTTTTGCCTAAAGGGTATTCTTTAACATTCCTAATAATGGACTTCTGCTGGTCATGACTTTTTTGAATTTCTGCCTGTCCGACAGAATCTCTCTCTCCCTAATTTTTGAATGATTTTTGTAGTGGGTAAAAAATTGTTGGTTTTCCTTTAAGTACGTTAAAGATGTAGCTCCATTTTTTTTTATTTGCATTTTTTCTTATGGGAGTCTGCTATAATTTTTTGTTTCGCGGTGATGGGTTTTTTCCCCTCCAACTGCAATTTTATGCTTATTGCTGCTTTTAAACAATTTGATTATTGTTGATATAATTTCCTAAATGTTTGTTCTGCTTGGGTTTTACTGAACTTCTTGGATCTGTCTGTTTATTGTTTTTATCAAATTTGGAAAATTTTTGGCCATTATCTTTTTAAGTATTTTTTCTTTTCATCCTTTTTGAGGACTCAAGTTACACCTCTTTGGCTGCTTGAAGTTGTCATAGAGTTTAGTGAGGTCCTCTTTTTTTTTTCCTACTCAAATTCATTTTGTCTCTCAGAGATCAGTGTTCTTTGTTGCCAAATATCTCATATTTTGGAGTGCCATTATTTTCAGGTATTATGTTTGGTTTTTTAGTTATTTCATACAAGAGAGTCAGTCTGGTCCCTGTTGTTCCATTATATTGATTGAAAGTGAAAGTCTCTAAACTCTTAATTACAAATTAACCTACGAACATATTCTTGTAAAACGTTGAAACACTGTGATGACAGTGTCCATGTCTGGTGAGTCACTTAGTCTAATCCCAGTCTTCCTCTGTCTGGGGATTACACCTGCTTGTGGTATGTATCTCCTCAGAATTTTTTTCCCCTTTATACAGATACATAAAATATACCCACAGAAACAATATGTTATTTTTTAAAATGTGAGTTTTTTTCTAGTTTATTTCTACTTAAATTGCTTGTTTCATCTCTGTCCTCCAGGCAGCTAAGAAAGAACATGCAGCCATCATTCTTTGGAACACTACATCTTGGAAACAGGTGCAGAATTTAGTTTTTCACAGTTTGACTGTCACGCAGATGGCCTTCTCACCTAATGACAAGTTCTTACTAGCTGTTTCCAGAGATCGAACATGGTCACTGTGGAAAAAGCAGGACACAGTCTCACCGGAGTTAGGTAAAACAGCTTCCAGTTGGAAGATTATTAGTGAAACACTTATGTCCATCTTATCTACCTTGTGGAGCTACTGGGTGAAGAGGACTAGAAGTAATAACAGGGTGAAGGCCAGAGTCTCACTGTTGTGAAGTCTTTCACAGTTGTGTTCTGAGGAAGACTTGACCTTCCGTGTAAGATTTAAATGCAGTGATCTTTGAGTTGACTTCCTTGTGATTATATAGTCAGGATGGCGTGTATTCAGACATCTCAGTTAAAAGAAACATAGAAATCTTAAAAATGTAGATTTTGTGAATTGTTACAGAATGCCAGCATAAAACTAAATGGGTACCATATTCTGAGCTAGGGTTTTATGGGACAGTAATAATGAAGATACAATTAAATTGTGAAATTTATTAGAAAGACCATTATCTTTTTACCTTTTTTTGGCTTACCCCTGTCACTTTGTTAATTAGGAAGGGCATTTTAGGCATCTGTGAATACCGTGACCCCTGGGCAGGATATTAACACCCACCTGCATTCTCCTCTGAGCCTGGCATAAATTAAAAACAAAAGGGGGGAAAACCTTTGTGTTGTTGGAGCATGGCCTATTTCTATTCCCCAGGTTTCTTTGGGTAAAATCTAGAGAGTGTTTAAGATATCTTCATGTTGATTAATTCTGTTTTAATCTTTCCATTGGTATAACTTGCCTGCAGTTTGATCGTGTGATGTTCCTGGTCTCTTAGTTTCTGGTATTTTAGAGACCGACGCATGTTAAACAGTACATGTTAGAACAGACTGATTTCTTTTGCAACTAGTGATTTCCTAACATGCAGCTTTTACTTTTTAAAAAGTTAATATGATACTAATGATACATCCATTAATCTATTGTATCTTATGGATTATAGATTAATAGGTACATTCCTCTTCCCTCTTCATAAGTAATTTTATTTTTTAGGTGTAGTCCATATGAAGGCTAGAAGTTACCTTACACTGAAATCTTACAAGGAAAAGGTTTTTTAAGGTTTCGTTCATTTGGGTTTTTTTTCATTATTTGAGTACATTAATCTTTTTTCTGTATGTGTAAATCTGGCTACATCCTGCGTAAAGTTAAATTGCTCAGGCTTCTTTCATGGGCATAAGTTGAATTTTTAGTTAAGTGCCTGGAAGATGTTTGTCACCAGTCACTAAAGAGTGACTAGTAACATAACTAGTAACATTCCCTACTGAAAAAGTAACTGTATGCCCATAGCCTTCTGGTGAGGGCCAGCAACCTAGTCTGTTGCAAAAGTCTGCATGTAGAAAATGATTGCTAGAGGGTGTGATATATATTGCACATAAGCCTAAATTTCTACCAGATAAAAACAGCTTTGTCTGCCCTGTGAGTAGTGTGTATGGTGTTTCTTTCAGACCCAGTTTTCAGCCTCTTCGCCTTCACCAACAAGGTAACTGCTGTGCACAGTAGAATTATTTGGTCTTGTGATTGGAGTCCCGATAGCAAGTATTTCTTCACTGGGAGTCGTGACAAAAAGGTAATTTTTTTTAACTTAATATTTTTTCAAATGTAATGTAATATTACAGGTATGTTTGGATAAAAACACATAATCCTGACTTTCTGATACAATTAAAAACATCAGTCTGTGTATTCTCTTCTGTGTTTTTCATATGCATGCATAAAAAGACTTTTCTTGTTAAATTCTATAAATACATTTCTCTGAAATATCAAATATGAAAAGAAAACCTTTTAGACACATGGTGTTCATCAGATGTCCCCAGTGGGAGAGAAGTAGTGAATGAAATGGTTCAAGACTAACCAGCTAGGAAAGCAGGAGAGAGTAGAGGGGCGTAAGGAGGAAAACAGTTGGCTTCTTTTCTTTTTCATACTTTATGAATTAAAATTTTTCTCTACAATAGATGATTATTGCCTTTTCATTCAGTGGAGGAAGCAGTGCATGTGTGTGGGTGTTTGTTTCCCAAGCTTTGAAAAAATCAAAACAAGTTAGCTCTGAATGGGTTCTTGACCACGGCCCTCACCCTGGCCTCTGGTGTCTCCTGTCCTCACACACTTTAAAATGCCCTTTCCATTTTCTTTTTTTTTTTTTTTAATTTTATTTTATTATATTGTGTTAATCACCATACAGTACATCCCCAGA
>NC_048231.1:70135750-70164269 GCF_002007445.2 Ailuropoda melanoleuca
CATTTCTGGGTTCTCTATTCTGTTCCATTGGTCGATGTGTCTGTTCTTGTGCCAGTACCATGCTGTCTTGCCCTTTCCATTTTCTGAGTGCTTGCATATCAGAGGTGGTGAGACAGTTGGGCGTTTCCTTTTCTCTCCCTGCTCTCTCCAGTTGTCATGGTACAAATTACTGAAGCAGAGGACTAGCTTGGAAATGTTGTCACTCAGTGAAACACTGAAATGTCAGCCTCTAAACCCATTTCTTTTAGACCTTCGTTTGTGTCCATTTGCTGGTTCCTTTCTTCCCTGGGGCTTCTGTGCTGGCCACCGAGGAAGCAGGACTGCTTCTGCCCTCCACGGTCACGCGCACTCGCACGTGCTCCAGCTGTGGCTCCCAGGGGTGTGTCATGCCTGAAACACACAGAGCGTCACCCACCACACATTCTCAGGAGTGCACTTCGGTTTACTTGGTCAGAGCCTCCTGCTTGGAATCTTGCTTTGGTCTGGATTTTGCAAGTGTTATCCACTGCACTTCCCTCTCTGTTTCTTTGTGACCAGTCACCCCCCCTGGAGGCGTGAGCTTCTGTTAGAGGATTTTGTGCCTCCTTAGTGCCCGCGTTCTTGGTCACGCCACTTCGAAGAATGAAGAGGTAGACCAGATGAGTGGTGGGCAGCGAAGCAGAGTTTATTGAACAAGAGTACAAAGCTCCCAGAGAGGGAGGGGGACCCGAGAGGGTGGCCCTCCGAGTTTCTAAGTTTAGGGGTTTTTATGAGGTTTTTTGCAGAACTTTTTTAAGCAATCAGGGTATGCTGAGTTGTGCCAATCAGGACTTTGGTCACATATCTGTCTACCTATTAGGTTAATGTCCACGTGCTAATGGTCCTTTTTTTGCTGACATCTGGGGGCTTAGGTCTTAACTGCTCCTTGCCCGTGATATTGACAAGCACTTTCTGGTTAATTGTCTTATTTTAGGACGTTTTGCAGAAGTCACTTCTGCAAGGCTGCAAAGCAGAATGTCAGTGCTATTTTATTTTAGCTGTCCTGACTCCATATTTTCTTCTTGGGGACCCTGACCACCTAACTGTCCAACTAACTCCTAACACTTGCAGGGAAGTGTCACTTCTTCCACAAGGTATCATCAAGGTTAGCTGCTCCTGACTGCTGAGTTGTTTCCCTCAGCAGTTGGTGGTATAGAGGAAGAGCCAGGACTTGATAGGTCCCCATGTGTTGCGTGGTAACTTCTTGGAGACGTGCATGAGCCTCCTGGTGAGGATGTGACCGATAGACTCTCCCTGGATCAGAACTGGTTTCCTGAGTATAAGAGAGTGGGCTAGACAATCCCTGGTCTCCGGGCAGGGGCAGTCCATGTTTGGACCAGCACACTTAGGTAATTGAGGTCTCAGAGACTTGTCTGCCACACCGTGGCTTCTCTGTGATGCTTAAAATACTCTGAAATCCTGGAACATCATCTGCAAATGTGAACGAAGCAATTTTTTTTTTAAAGATTTTATTTATTTATTCGACAGAGATAGAGAGAGCCAGCGAGAGAGGGAACACAAGCAGGGGGAGTGGGAGAGGAAGAAGCAGGCTCACAGCCGAGGAGCCTGATGTGGGGCTCGATCCCATAACGCCGGGATCACGCCCTGAGCCGAAGGCAGACGCTTAATCGCTGTGCCACCCAGGTGCCCCGTGAACGAAGCATTTTTTTAAATGCTAGAGTGAATATGTTGCATTATCTGTGCCATCGATACTCTAATGCATTGCTGAAGCCTTGCAAAGAGAAAGCTTGACAGAGTTTGGTCTGTCTCTGTTAGGTGGTTGTGTGGGGCGAGTGCGACTCCAGTGAGGACTCCGTGGAGCACAGCATCGGCCCCTGCTCCTCCGTCCTGGACGTGGGTGGAGCAGTGACGGCCGTCAGTGTCTGCCCGCTGCTCAGCCTTTCCCAACGGTCGGTCTCTGAGTGGGGCTTTGTTTTACATTTTTGTTAACACTTGGTTTCTTAATATGTAGCCCTCTTATCTTTTCATTCTTGGTTTCTCTTAGCTTCCAAGTTGCTATTTTTTTCATAATGCTCACATTTCTTTTAAGAATTGTTAAATTGATAGAACTTGATGATATGCAGAGTAGGAAAATGGGGATTGGGAGTGTGGCTCAAAGGTCTTTATTTCACCAAATTTAGAACTGTGGTGCTTTCTCGGTAACAAGTGTCTGCGGTAGAATGAGGACCCCTGCAGCCAGCCATGGAACACTGGCTTGTGGGCTTTGCCAGCAGAGGTCAGAGGGAAAACTTTGTGCATCCTTGACGGAGAGGCAGCTCCATGAGGGCGCGGTAGGAGCAGTGTACTCTCTCCTGGCTGGCACTTCTAACCAGAGCCTTTTGTAAGCCACGGAAGTTGGGAACATGGTAAAGAACTCTGTTAGAGTGATGACGGAGATAACAAAAATTCATGCTGATTAATCACTGTCTTCCCCTCCTCCCTTAAAAACAGATACGTTGTTGCAGTAGGATTAGAGTGTGGAAAGGTTCGTTTATACACCTGGAAAAAGACTGATCAAGTTCCAGAAATAAATGACTGGACCCACTGTGTAGAAACAAGTCAAAGGTATTTTCTTACTATTTTTATTTCCGTCAAATTAGATTTTGTTATAATTATATAAATTATAATTGTATTTGTTATAAAGCATTGAATTTTAATTAATTTTTAAAAAATAAGTTGCTCTTTTGTAGATCTTTTTTTAAAGATTTATTTATTAGAGCGGGCGTGAGCCGGGGGAGGGGCAGAGTGAGAGAGAGCGAGACTCTGCTGGGGAGCCAGACACAGCTGGATTCTAGGACTTCATGAGATTTTGATCTGAGCCGGAATCAAGAGTCGGCCACTTAACTTACTGAGCCACATGGGCGCCCGAAGCATCGAGGTTTTAGTGGCAGTGTTTTTCCAGTTTTATTGAGAAGTGATCCGTATAAGTGACTGTGTAAGTTTACAGCGTATAGCAGGATTTACATACATTATGAAACGTTACCACAGTATGTTCCGTTTACATCCATTTATTCATATGGATACAATAAAAAGAAGGGAAAGAAGAAAAGAATATAGGAAAAAAGTCTTTCCTTGTAATGAGAACTCTTAGGATCCACTCTCTTAACAACTTCCCCATTCATCATCCAGCAGTGTCTGCTGTCATCATCATGTCATATGTTACGTCTCTGGTGCTTACTTGTCTTATAACTGGGAGTTTGTACCTTTTGACCACCTTCCTCTGATTCCCTCTCTCCCTACCCTCTGCATCTGGTAACCATAAATCCGATCTCTTTTCCTATGAGTTTTTGTTTTTATTTTATAAAGATTCTCTATGTGAGATCATGTAGTGTTTGTCTTTAGTGGCAAATTTATGCCACATTTACATGGAGAGGGACATAAATCTCTATTCATTGTGCTTACCACCGAGTGGTACTGTGGTAGTCTCTTGAGATTGATGTTTGTTACTGTATTGCACTTGGTTTTTAAAAGTTTGCTTGAACAGATTGCTTGTTTGCATAGTATCTTTATAGACAACACATTTGAGATGAAAGTGATTTTCATATGATGTCATCTAGAAAGTGACTAGAGTAGATTTGTAATAAAATTGGATTAAAATGTGGGTGATTTTTTGAAATATCATAGATTGTGTTTTGGTAGCCTCATCTCGTGTTTGAACACTTCAGCTCAGATCCCATGGTGGAGCAAACAGTCAGGTGCCCCTTAAAGTTACATGCCTGCTTTCATGCACAGTAAGTGCTCCCTGAGCCTCATGCCCCAGACCTGGGCTCTTGCCGCCTGAGCTGGCTTAGAGCACCTGTCATTTATAACCCTCTCCCCACCCTCACCCACTTAGATAGCAGGATGTTTTTTTAATCTGATTTTTAACCCAAACTATTCTTTAAAAATGTCTAAATTATCAAAAAATCACTAACCTCATTCTGTCAGATTTTTTTTTTTTTTTTGGATTCTTCAACCTTCATATATCTGCACTGTTCAAAATAGAATGTCAAATACAATTTCAAATGATAGTATCATGATGAAAGTGGTGGGCTTAGTGGAGAGAGACCTGTGAGCACATGTCTTTTATAAGATATTTCATCCACGGGGGTTTGTCTCCTTATTGGCAAAGCATGTTAGCGCTCGTAATAATTATATTGGTTAAAATTAATCTTTGTTCCTGCTGCCCTTTTGGCTTCTCTCCCACCTCTGATGGTGGGTTTAGCAATTAAAATAGTTCATGCTGTTGCTTACCGAAGAGGGAAGTACTCCAGTGAAAATTCCATATTCCAGGCATTTGAAATTTTCTCTCTTCTTGGGCTCCCCTCCCTTCTTTTCTCCTTCCTTTTAGCTTGCCCTGCCATGGTGCTTGCTCTCCTCCGCAGATCCTGAATGCGGGATACTGGCAGGAAGCCCCTTAGAAAGCATGGGAAGGGGACAAGCACAGAATTTGTATTTTTTATTTTAAGATTTTTTTTGTCATTGTGGTGGTGTTAGATTTGTAAGAACTAATTCATGACTTAACCACATTATATTATTTGGATTGTTAATATCCCACTTACCAAATTTCAGGTACCTTTCAAATGAAACTTTTTGCTAATAATGAGATGCAAAGGTAATACAGCAAACATTGCCTTTTAGGTTGGCTCCCCCAAACTCCCTGTCTTAACATGCTAGATTTAGAGGGAATATTACCCAAAAAAAACCCCACCATCTTAAAGCTTACATAGGAAAAAAGGTACTGTTCCTCAACATAGCTCCCCTGGGAAGCACTATATACAGTTAGTCCTTGAACAGTGTGGGGGTTAGAGGTGTTTTTAGCTTTTGACTCCACAAAAGCTTAATTACTAATAGCCTTCTGTTGACTAGAAGCCTTAGTGATAACATAAACATAAGCTAGAGAAAAGAAAATGTTAAGAAATCATGAGAGAAAATACATTTATGGTACTGTACTGTATGTATTGAAAAATTCCATGTGTACGTGGGCCCGTGCAGTTCCAACCCGTGTTGTTTAAGGGTCAGCTGTACTATAGATACTTGTTTCAGTAATGTCACTACTTCAAACCATTCCTCCAGTGAAATGGTATATCTTTAATATTATCAATAACAAACGAGATTCTAGTCATGTTGGTGTCATTTAAAATATTTTTGGAACTTCTCTTTAGGAACCAGCTTACAAGTGATTCAAGAAAACCAATTAAATACGTTTTATAATTGTACTCACTTCATCACTTTTTTTAAAGTTTGGCATTGATTTCATTAATAAAGCTCATCTCCTGAAGACTCTTGACTACCCTCAGTAATCAGATTAGAGTCAAACTCACAAAAGATGCACTATCATTGAGATAGTGTTGAAGTCATAGCCTGCACAGTATGGAAGCACTGCCTTGAGAAGCATTTCAGGAAACACTGATGTACAGTAGCATTGTTGAAGTGCGTGTAGCCTCCAGAGTGGCCACTTGCACGGGCTCACGGTCGTATGGTTGCATAGGTTCTGGTATGCTGATTTTGAAAATGTGTTTCATTACCTCAAGGTTCTATTTCATTCCTCCCTTTGATCCTGAGAGTGCATCTGGTGACATGTGGGCTCTCAGCATCTGAAAGTATAATTTGTGTGCTCTGATATTGTTTTCAGGGTTTACTGCCTTAAAACCTACTTAAGTTTTTAACTTTATTCCTCTTTGGTTTTGGAGGTTAAATTTTTAGAGGGTATTATGTTTTTATAGGGATTTCTTAATAATCTATGTTTAGTAGCATTCTAGGCCTGTCATGGGATTGAAGGGGCATTAATATGAGTGTCTTGCCCAGGGTCATGCAGTTAGAGGTCACAGTGGAGACCAAGATTGTTTCATTGGGCAGTTGATTAGATCTTTCCTTACCCAGCAGTAAAAACGCGAGTAAGAGTCCATCTGTGTCACAGGGATGTCAAAAGAATAAAATAATTTTGAATATGTTGCAAGTTGGAATTCTTTAAAAAGAAACACATTTAGTAATGTTATCTGAAAGACTGATTTTAACAGCCATTTCATGAATTCTACTGATCATTTAAACAAAATTTGACAAGAATTCATTGTTTGTTTCTTGCTCTTTTTGGTAATGTCCTTTGTCAGTAAATAAGATATTTAGTCTGACAGTTTTAAGTAGAGTAAGATGTTTTCAAGTGTAGAATAAAATTGCTAAAGTATTAGTGATGGTATTCTAAAACCTGTACTTTTTAATTTTTACAATTTTATTTTTGAGTATGGTTGATATACAACATTACATTGGTTTCAGGTGTACAACTTAGTGATTTGACAGGTTTACACGTTACGCTACGTTCACCCCACGTGTAGCTTCCATCTGTCCCTGTTATGTCACTGTTACAGTGTCATTGACTGTATTCCTCATGTGCCTTTCATTCCCGTGACTTACTCATCCCATACCTGGAAGTCTGAATCTCCCTCTCATCTGCTCCGCCCAGCCCTTCACCCCACTCCCCTCTGGCAACCATCAGTTTGTTCTCTGTATTTATAGGTCTGATTCTGCTCTTTGTAAGACTGGTACATTTTGATTTTCAGGTTTTGACTTCCATTCATGTTAACAACATTAATAGCAAGGGCAGGGTAATTAAATTAATACATAGATAAAATATTTTGTAGTCCTAGCATACATTCCTTTCATGATTTCTCTATCTTTGTTTTAGTCAAAGTCATACACTTGCTATCAAAAAATTATGCTGGAAGAATTGTAATGGAAAAACTGAACAGAGTGAAGCAGAAGGCGCCGAGTGGTTACACTTTGCAAGTTGTGGTGAAGATCACACTGTGAAGATCTACAGAGTTAACGGATGTGCATTGTGATGGGCTTAATAACCACGGACATGTTGTCATTGGTGTCTTAGGATATGTATCCTGTAAATAGATGACTTTCTTCACCTTTAATTTCATTGAGTTTCATTTTTAAGTCCCATAGCAGTAATACTATTTGGATCACAGACCCTTTGAAATCTGATGAAAGCTGCAGACTCTTTCCTCACAGATGTTCGTATGCACACACCCTCAGAACCTCAGGCCCACGCTTTCGGGGATTCAGACCTGCATCCATGTGTCCCAGATTAAGAACCTCTCTCCGTTTTTTTCGTTTGTTTTTTAAGATTTTATTTATTTGTCAGAGAGAGGACAAGCAGGGGGAGCAGCAGGCAGCGGGAGAAGCAGACTACCTACCCTCTGAGAAAGGAGCCTGATGAGGGACTCGATCCCAGGACCCTGGGATCGTGACTTGAGCCAAAGGCAGATGCTTAACCAGCTGAGCCACCCTGGCGTCCCGAGTCTCGTTTATTTTCTTTCTTCATGAGTGAATTTGCCTAATTTTGTGTTATTTTGGGCCTTTTCTTTTCATATGCCCTTCTTTAGGACATTTCATTGTTTATTACTCTCTTCAAAGAGAGGACATAGAAAATAAAAAGAGATAAAACCTAGATTACTCAATTTTTATTTTAACAGACTACACTTTGTGTGGTCTTGACCTTTCTTCCAGTACACACCCACCATTCTAGGAATTTGGCAGGCAGTTGTGAATTTGAACTGCAGTCAGTTCTTTCTTGTGTTCTTTAAAAGTACATAGATTGATTCTTCTTTTACAGTTTGACTTAAAGCAGGCTATGCTGACATTTACTCTGATAGATGTAGGGACTGAAAAGGAGAGTTGTGTCTCATGTGAGTTGGTGTGAAGTCACATACATGAATCATGAGAGAAAGGATGCTCTTGAGGGTGAGTGTGTAGTGGGAGCAGAAGGAAGAAGAAGATGCTAGAAACAGAATGTTGGGTGTGCCAGAAGTTTGGGACGTGCGCCACAAGAGTTGGGAGTTTTGGGAGTTGGGTGGAGGGAGGTTAAGCTTGGGGGAATATTGGCACGAGAGTGGAGGCTTTCCCTGACCCAGAGTCATCTGGGAAATTGGCAATGAAATGAATACTGTGCATAATAAATATGCTGAAAGGGGGGAAGTGAGGATTTTCTTGGTTGGAGTTTGCCATGATCTAATGTGACATTTTGCTTCCAAAGGAGTTGTGATATTTTGTCTAAATCAAGATTTCTAGACCAGCACTATCGAGTATTTCTAGAAATATAGACATATAATTTGAGCTATGTAAATAATTTAAAATTTCCTTGTAGCTACATAAAACAATTAGGTGAAATTTATTTTAGTGACATCATCTAACCCGGCATATCCAAAATAGTATCATTTCACATATACAACATAAAAGATAGTTGAGGTATTTTATACTTTTTCTTTTATAAAGTCCTTGTACAATATGAAGTGTATTTTACATTTAGAGCCCATCTTAATTTGGACTAGCCACATGTCACTAGTGGCCATCCGTATTTGGATTGTGCACTTCTAGACTATTGAATGTGTATAAACTTGTCTCATGCCCTCAGGCACATGTGTGCATGCATACACCAAAGTAGTGAGAATCTGAGCTCCCAGCCTCGAACCAGGATGCCCTGAAGTACAGTTTCCTTGCTTATCAGCTAAAGGATCTGAGTCTTCACCCCCATTGGCACACAGGGATTTGTTTGAATCCCATGCGTGCAGGACTCCAGAGCAGATTCAATGAACTAACTCGGTGTTTTAGAACCTTTTTCATGCATAGAACTCAACCCCCTAAGGTTCCCTGAAAATAGGTCTAGTCTCAGAGAGACGGAATTCATGGTTATTGTTTTAATTTGTCAGTTGGGTTTGTATTAGACAGTTTTCATAAGTTGTCCTGAAGCATCTTCCTCGGTAACCACCTGAGTATTCAGTAAGCGTTCAGAGGACTTGCTGTACAGTGGGGCGGTCTGCATTGTAATTCATACACATACACTATAATTTTACACGCCTCTTAGTCTACTAAAGGAGTACCCTTTGAACCGTACCGTATTATGAACCACATTGTTCATCATATCTAAAGCAAAAATGACCTCTTAGAACTTTGCCCCAGAGGCGTGGAGGAGTATTTCAGAGTCCCTGACTTGCCCTGCCCCTTTCCCCGACCTCTCACTTCTCTGCCTGATTCACAGCATCAGAGCTCAGATTGATGCTGAGCGCCAGTCTAAGCAACTGTCGTCTTCTGACGTGTACAACTTTCCTAGACTCGGGAGGTAAGTGGATTGTTCTGAGTACATTTTTACCTTGTACAGCATGGAGCCAGATCACTTCCCAGTAGCCTCAGGAAAGGAGAGTTGGTTATGGATTCCAGAGGGGGAATGTGGGAATTGGAGGGAGACTGCAAATTCAGGAATAAAGTGGAAGGACAGACTCATTCTCTCTCTCTTAAATTAGAAGTTCTGGCCACCACAGAAAATCCTGGGTGGTTTAAGGAATACCAGGCCTTCTGTAAACTATGTTTATACAATCTCCCGTGTGTTTCTCAAGGCACCTAGGTGGGGGTTGGAAGGTGGACTGGAGGAATCGGAAGCATTTGATCCTGGCTCTTGCTGCAGTAAGTATGGGTAAGCGTTTACCCTCAGCTCTACGTGGAGATAATACTCGTGGATCAGCCTGACTTCCATCCAGCTGTGTGAGAAGGAAAATGCCAAATGTTCTTTCTGGTTTATTCAAGGTAGAAGTTTTCTTTCAAAAGGAATCAAGGTAGGGGCGCCTGGGTGGCCCAGTTAAGCGTCCAACTCTTGATTCTGCTCAGGTCATGATCTCAGGGTTGTGGGATCAAGCCCCACGCTGGGTGTGGAGCTTGCTCAAGATTCTTTCCCTCCCCTTTGCCCTTCCTGGCTCATGAGCTCTCTCTTTTTCTTTAAAAAAAAAAAAAAAAGAAAAGAAATCAAGGTAGGCAGACCAGGTCAGGCAGGGATACTTCTCAATATGATGAGGGACCCAGGCTCTTTTTCTTTGCTATCTGTAATCCTCAGTGTGTGGCTTCCTCACCATCCAGGATGGCTGCTTGGCCTCCTGCCATGATCTTTGCATTCCAGCCAACAGAAAGGAAAGGCTTGTCCCTAGCTTTAAGGAAACTTCTTGGAAGTCCACACACTTCTGCTTAATCACTGTGGCCAGAATTTAGTCTTGTGGCCATACTGCAAGAGAAACTAGGAAATAAAATTTTTATTACAGGGGCCATGTGTTCAGCTGGGAATTGAGGTGCTTTATTCTGGAAGAAAGAACAAATACTAGTCTCATTTTGTAAAAAGCAGCCACCTTGTAGGGTTGTTTGGAGGACTAAATGAGCCAGCACATGAAAAGTGTTAGCTCAGGGTCTGGATATGTATTATAAGACACCAACTGTTAGGGTTAAATAAAACTCAGTTCATGTCACCTCCATAGAGCCTTTATTAATCCCCTTGTTTCAAGTATTCTTTCCTTTCTCTGAATTCCACAGTATTACCATTTTTAATGGCATTCTCTTTCCCTCTCTTTTATTTACATCTATCTTACATTATGTCAATTAGAGTCTTCCTGTAGTAAGATAGTTTGCCTCAAAATGATACAGGGAGTTACTAGCTCACGTAACTGAAAGCAATCCAGTGGTAGGACACAGTTCAAGTATGGTTTCATCAGCACGCTGTGACCCTTTCTCTACTCTCAACTGACCTCTCCAGGGGTCAGCTTTCTTCCAAGGCTGCCCTCCCCCATGGATGAAAGCAGCTGTTGAAGTTACAGATTTCCTTGCTCATATCAAAGGGAATAAATTAAACATTAAGTCCCTAGCTTTACTCTGACCTAAACATCCTGACCTGATCACAATGGGCGGTGGGGGGAAGACGACGGTGTGGGGGAGGGAACCTCACATTGAGTGGCTTAGGCCTGCCCATCTGATGTGGCAAGAGCCATGGATGACTCTGGAGCTGGAGGCAGGGTCGTCCCATTAGGACCACATGGCTGCTCTACGTGGGGTGGTTTTCCAAAGCAAAGTCAGAGGGGCAGTGGGTGCTGGCTAGGCAACTGATGAACTCCCACTACCCAGGCCTGCTAGAGCCTAACGTGGGGCATCATTGTTTTTTTGCTCTCCACAGCATTTAGCACAGTGTGTTGAGCAGCGTATTGTCAAATATTTGCTGCATTTAAGGGTGAGTAAATTTGACAACACAGATGGCTGGCTGGTGGAGGAAGGATTCGGTGTAATCCACTAGTCAGTAAATAGAATGACTGGTATCAGATCTTCTCCCTGTCTTGGTAGCATAAAGGGGTAGGAGGCACAGAGCAGGAGGGAAGGTGTCGACATGGAAGGGACCACGAAGGTTGTCCAGCAGACCTGCCCCTGAATGAACACGGGGAGAAGCTGAGACCCCAGGAAAACAGCCTCAGGAAAGTTACCCCTCTGGGTCCCACCACCCTGTCACTCCTGTGGTCTGCCTAGTACT
This sequence comes from Ailuropoda melanoleuca, assembly GCF_002007445.2. Classification (NCBI taxonomy): domain Eukaryota; kingdom Metazoa; phylum Chordata; class Mammalia; order Carnivora; family Ursidae; genus Ailuropoda; species Ailuropoda melanoleuca. Next base: position 70,147,086 of record NC_048231.1, read on the forward strand.
GGCTGGTGGGGGTTTGTTGTTTTGAACATTAGGGGTTTAGATATAATGGAGCCTTGTTCTGGATTCTGTCCTGCCCTTTTAGCTTCTATTCACAGAAAAGGTCTCCTGTCCCTGTAGGGGAGGGAGCTTCCTAGGGTTTCTGATCTTTCCACTGCTTTCAAGTTGTTTCTCCCAGAACTTCTACCCTGGCAGGCTCTGGAGAGAATCCTGCTCCGCTGCTGTCTCACTCCTGCTCTGTCGACTCCCTTCTCATTTCTCAGGTGTCAGAGGATCTCAGCTAGCAGGTTCTCACTGTTACAGAAGGATGCATTTCACTCTAGGAGGAAATAATAAATTCTCCATCCAAACCAGATTAGCCTCTGAAACACCCACCCTCCATCCCAACTACTTGGCAGGAAATTTGATCCATCGTAATTTCAATCCCCAAATGCCTCCAGGATCAAGAAGCCTCGGGGGTTAGCCAGTAGGAAAACCTTTACCTTTCATTGCTGTTTAAGACTTGATCATTATAGAAGCACCCCGGGGGGCTCAGTCGGTGAAGCCTCTGCCTTCGGCTCAGGTCATGATCTCTGGCCCTAGGATTGAGTCCCATGTTGGGCTCCCTGCTCAGCGGGGAGCCTGCTTCCTCTCCCTCTTTCCCTCCCCCTGCTCATTCTTTCTCTCTCTCTCTCTCTCTCTAAAATAAATAAAATCTAAAAAAAATAAAAGTTGACCATTATAATGGAGCTTCCATCCCCACCAAGGTAATGAAATTGTCTTACTAAGATCGCCACACCACCACCTAGCCAGCACATTCGCCAATCTGGCCCTTGCCCTAACCGGCCTGTCAGCCTTAGTATCCCAAGGTGTTCTCCTCTGGCTCTCCTCCCCTCTCCACCTGCACCTTCTCACCAGTCATTGGCACGGAGGTAGCCGCCGCTTAAATGTTGCTCTCCCCAGGGCGCTGCCTCTCCCTGAATGCTTCAGAACCTAGGGAGTGACCTTTCCACAAGCATCTCTCATGAGTTGTGTCTCCCACCCTGACACTGTCCTTCCTGAGCCCTGAGCCCCAATCTCCACTTTGATGTCCTGAACCGTTTTGTCCGCCTATGCCTGAGCCCTCTCCTCCCGGCATCCACCAAGGCATCCACTCCCAACAGTGCTGAGTCACCTGAGCCAGTCCTCCCTCAGTCCCCAGATGAATTCCATCCCTTCTGTGCCATGTGGGCCCTCATTGCTCCTTGCCAGCACTTCCGGCCAGCCTCCCCGCAGGCCTCTCCTCCGTGCTGCTGGGCTCTCAGGCACACTTTTGACTCAGCCACTCTGCTGTAGGGTTCCCTGGCATCTTCCTGTCCCTCCTGGCTGCAGAGCTTGGCCCTCCTCCCCGTCCTCGCTCCCCGTCCCCACCCCTTACCCCTGCACAGCCACAGCCGGTGCTCCAGGCTCAGTGGAGTTTGTGCTTCTGTAGTTTTCTGAGCTGTTCTGTAGCTCCAGCATTTGCCTATGGAATGCTGCCCTCCCTCCCGCACCTTCTCTTCAGGACGTCTGGAGACCCGGGTTGGGGGGCTTTCTCCCTCACAGCCTCAACCTCTTAGTGAAGCCCCCTCCTGCAGCACTGTGCAGTGTGGGGGAGGTGATCCAGCTGCGGACCCTTCTGCTTTACCGGGGCCTCTCAGGCACACAGGCTGCCTTACTGACTGCTGGCTTCCCAGGACTGAGCCTGGGCCTCGTGGGGAGCCGCTCACCAGTGAGCACTGGGTGATGCCCCTGCCAGCGCCCACTTTCCTCTTCAGTGACTCAAGCCTGGAGGTTGCAGGAGGCTGTAGCTGGTCCTACTCCCATTTCTTAGCACCCATCCAGCCTGGTTGTGGCCATTAGCGAGACCTACCTAAATTATCTCTTGGGACCACTTTTGTGCTCAAAAATGTTCAGAATGAAATTCTGGAAGACTTACAGCCTTCCAAAATCCCCCCCCCATCTACCTTGCCTTCCTCAACCACTACAGACTTTAATTCTGAGAGGTACCCATCAAACTTTTGCCGAGTGAGTGAAGAATACAGGAATGAATGCCTTCTGTATAGTGGAGGTTTTTGCAAACGGAGTCCATTGCCGGAGGACTGGGGGTGGGGGCCTGTAGGAGTCAGGTAACATGGGAGCAAGGGGTTTGGGGGAGATATCATCTAAGCTCAGTGAGCTGGACAAGGGACAAAGCCTCACGCAGGGGGAGAGATTTTAAGTACAAAATCAGGGCTGTCTCATGTCTGCCCGGTCTGGCCTGTAGGCACATAATTTTCACGGTTCCAAGGTGAGAGAGCTGTAAGGAGGAGCTGAAGAGCTGTTCCCCTACGCAGCTGGAAATGTTGGATGCAGAAGCTAGCTTCTTGGGACTTCATCATGGACCGGCTCAGGCTCCTCCAAGGCCCCCGGGTCAGCAGCTGGGCCAGGGCAGGCAAGGCAGTGGCAGGCCCACAGCACAGGCCCGAGGAGCCCACGAGTGATGAACACATGTAAGACATTTCACTGATGGAGGCAGGACGTTGGTTCTGCTTTAGGCTGCATAAGAATGCGCAGGCTGATTTCTGACAGTCCTGGCAGGAGAGGCCTGGGGATCTTGGTAAAATAAACTTGAGGGTGCCAGTTAGAGGTGGAGCCTCCCGCTATCCCCCACTACTCTGCCTCCCTTCTTCGCGGGCTCATTGCTATGGCCCAGGTTTGCAGGCTTGCTCCTTTGGGGTGCCTTCCCTGAACTTCCTAGTTGGAAGTAGCCCCTCACCTCTCCCCTCAATTCTACACCTGCATCCTTCAGCACTCAGGCCACATGGCCTTGTGGCTGTATGTTCAATAGTTATTTCCCTACATGGCTCCATAGGCACAATCTTTCCCATCCTCCTGAGCATGCGTGCGGTGCCCTGGGCAGAGCCAGGAACTTAAAGATATTTCTTGACTGAATGGTAGTTCAGTGATTTTTAATGATCTTCAAGAGTTCTGCACTGTACATAAAAGGATACAATTAAAGTGAAAAGGCCATCTATAGAATGGGAGAAAATGTTGCTAATTATAACCTGACACGGGTTAATGTTCAGAATATATAAAGAACTCCACGGGGCGCCTGGGTGGCTCAGTCATTAAGCATCTGCCTTCGGCTCAGGGCGTGATCCTGGCATTCTGGGATTGAGCCCCATGTCAGGCTCCTCTGCTGCGAGCCTGCTTCTTCCTCTCCCACTCCCCCTGCTTGTGTTCTCTCTCTCGCTGGCTGTCTCGCTCTGTCAAATAAATAAAAATCTTAAAAAAAAAAAAAAAGAATATATAAAGAACTCCTACAACTCAACAACTAAAAACAAAAAACCAAAAAGCAACACAGTTGAAAAAAATGGGCAAAGGACTTGAATAGACATTTCTCCAAAGAAGACATACAAATGTCCAAAAAGCACAGAAAAAGATGTTCAACATTATTATTAAGGAAGTGCACATTAAAACCACAAGGAGATGTCACTTCACACCCAGTAGAATGACTACTACATAAAAACAAACAAAAACCCACCAATGAGAATGAGGAGAAATCAGGACCCTTGTGCTCTGTTGGAATGAAATGGTGCAGCTGCTAATGGAAAGCAGTATGATGGTTCCTTGAAAATTAAAAATAGAACCACCACATCCAGCAGTCCCACTTCTGGTTATATATCCAAAAGAACTGAAAGCAGAGTCTCAAGAGAGGTATTTGCACATCCGTGTTCTTAGCAGCACTATTCACAATAGCCAAGAGATGGAAGTAATCCAAGTGTCCATCAGTGGATGAATGGATACATAAGATGTAGTGTATACACGCAATGGAATATTCCATCTTAAAAAGGGAGGAAATTTTGATACATGTACAGCATGGATGAATCTTGAGGACATTATGCTAAGTGAAATAAGCCAGTCACAAAAAGACATATGTTATGATTCCACTAATATAGCCAAATTTATAGAGACAAAATAGAATGGTGGTTGCTGAGTGGGGTGGGGTGGAGAGTTGTTTTGTGGATAGAAACAGTTTCAGTTTTGCAAGACAGGAAGTTTCAGTTTTGCAAGAGGGGAAGAGTTCTGGAGATTGGTTGCACACAATGTGAATATTCTTAACACTACTGAACTGTACACTTAAAAATGGCTAACTCAGGGGCACCTGGGTGGCTCAGACGGTTAAGCGTCTGTCTTTGGCTCAGGTCATGATCTCCAGGTCCTGAGATTGAACCCCATGTCGGGCTCCCAGCTGGGCTGGGAGTCTGCTGCTCCCTCTCCCTTTGCCTCTCCCCCTGCTTGTGCTCAATCTCTCTCTCAGATGAATAAATAAAATCTTTTTTAAAAAATAGCTAAGTCGGTAAATTTTCTGTATATTTTACCACAATTAAAAAAAATTTTTTTTTAAAGAGTTCTGCCCTGAGTTGGCTCAATCAGATGATTCACTAGGCAAGCTTGTCTGAAAGCAGCACCCTGGTGGGGCTGGGATTTGTTACTTGGCCACTGAACACCTTGACGAGAGGTGGGTACCCCTCACATTCCTAGGGAAATAAGGAAGGCTCTCACTTCTCAGGGTGTAGTTCAGGGACCTGAGTAACAGCATCACCCCAGGCTCCTTGGAAACACAGAACCTCAGACCCCAACCCAGACTTAAAGAATTGGAATTTGCCTTTTTATAGGCTTCTAGGCGATCCATGCAAGTTAATGCCTGAAAAGCCTGGCCTGGAGGAGAGCCTCCCTGGAAAGAAGGGCATTAAAGGAAGGGTGAGTGGCACACACACCGAACAGTCTCTGGAAGGACCAACTCTCACCACCCTCCCATCTTAGACATGGGGAAACTGAGGCCCTGAGGACCACAGAGGCTTGTACCAGAGAGGCTGCTGGACACATTTAGCCAGCTGGGCTCTGGAAGTTGACTTCACAGGTTCTGACTTGTCCATCTTTCAGCTGTGTGCTCTTGAGCAAGTTACTCTACGTCTCTGTGACTTACCTTTCCACCTGTAAGAGCCACGCCATAGATCTGCTTAATTAACTGTGGAATAATGAGTGCAGGTAACGGTGAACGGGTGCCCAGAGCATACCTGCTCTTGTTATTGTTGCCAGAAGGTGCATTTCAGGAGAGTGCAGTGGAGAGGGATCAAGATGTCACCAATGCCCAAGGTTCTTGCTCCAAGTGTAGGCAGAAGGTACGCAGAAGAGGATGGGGTGGTCAGTGATGCCAGAGAGCAAATTCAGGCATTCATTCATGGATACATTCATTCCTTCCAGAACAAGTATGAACGCTTGTCCAGTAAGGACCTGGGGATCTGGCAGTGAGGAAGGTGAGCCTCGCCTGTCTGCAGGTGGAGACCACCTAAGCATGGGGGCACCCAGGGAACTGGCTCTTACAGCTGCAGCCCCAGGATGGGGAACCCCTGGTCAGGGCTGTTATAGACCTCCCCCTCCACTGCAACCTGGTACAGGGGGGCTGGGCCAGGAGGGCCAACACTGCATGGCCCTCTGGTGGCTCTCACGCTGGGCCAAGAGGTAACCCTCAGGATGCTTTTTTATACAGGCAGAATCTGCACCCAGGTATCTGGCTCACACATTGTCAGGCATCCCAAGGGCCTGAGGCACCGCACTGGGCTGCAGTGGGCCTGGCTACCGCGCAGTTGGTGAACTTGTGGCATGGGCGTCCATCCCACCTCATCCCAACATACCATGGGTCGAAAGCCAGCGGTCCGCCCCCCGTTGGGTGTGTTGCCCCACTGGGCCCAAATCTGAGTCGGGTCACCTGGCTCCCAGCACTTTGTCCCCCCTCCCCAGCCGGTTCTGCACTAAGCCCCCCCCAACTTGATTCCACAGCAGGCACCTCGCCTGGGCCTCCATTACCCGGTCATCTTCCACTCCATCCTCCGAACCGGCCCCACCCTGCCATCGCACCTGAGATCTCCCCGCCTCGCACCTGGGCCCCACGCTGTGCCCCAGCCCACTCGCTCCCGCACCGGGTCGGCACTTCCGACACCTGGGCTTGGCCTGCCGCTCAGTCCTGAGGCACTGGTGCGCGAAACAGAGCCGCTCTGACTCCGTACCCAGGTTGCAGGCCCAAGGGCGGAGCGCAGGAGGCCCTCCGGTCCGAATCGCATCCGAGCCACGGTTTCGACGGTGCGCAGCCAGGTATTAACCAACCGCAAGGATCCCCAATCTTTTTTGCTCTCCCACACTTTGCTCAGCCGCATTTTCAGACACGCCGAGCACACACCCCAGTGCGGAGCAGCAAGTCGTCTCCCGGCACGGGTCACGTCCACCAGGGTCCCGCCGCGGAGAGTGAGGGTCCCGGGTGCCGTGCGGGGCTGGGGACCGGGGGAGTCGGGCAGGGAGGATCGCCAGGTTTCAGGTTGCCTCGCAGGAAAAAGCAGTTACTTCCGCCACCAGCCTCTTCGTGGGACCATAGATAAACGAGAGCTTCGTGTTTGACGGGGCTTTGGGGGCATCTCCGTGGGCTCCACTGGGAAGTTGTTCAAAGGGATCACGAAAACGGGCACTTCCTCGCCCCGCCCCCAGGAAAAGGGCCGCAAAGAAGTGAAACTCCGTGAGTCAGCGCCGCTGGCAAGCGGGGCCGCCAGGAGAGGCGCCGCCCTCGGCCGCGGACCAGGTGCCCTTAGAGGACAGGGAGGTGCGGCCCCAGGCGCGGCGGAGGCGGAGTCGCCGCCCGCCGGCCTCGGCATTTCCCCCGGCCCGGCGGCCCGGACGGCGCGGCGAGCGGCCCTGGGTCATGGCCGGCGGCGGCGCCCCAGGGTGCCGAGCTGCTGGCCTTCGCGCGGTTCCGGGAGTCCAGCAAGCAGCCGCTCGCCTACGGCTATGGCCCGCGCAGCCTGCGGGAGCTGCGCCAGCGCGAATTCGGCCGCCTGGCAGGTGAGGCCGGCGGGGGCACCTGTGCGGGGTGGGCATGGGGTACGTGGCGGGCGCCCGTGTTCTGGAACTGACGTGGAAGGAGCTTTGGCTCTAGGTGGGAGTAGCTCACCTTATTTGGGATAAATTTTGGATCGAAAGACCTGGAGGGACGTGTCCACGCGTCCGCTTCGTGGACCCGGCTCCCTGAGGTCGCACCTGCAGCCCAAGATTTCTTGCTACTCTTGCTCCTTAGACTTTCCCGTGGTGCAGGACCAGCATGGTCCTTACTCACCCGTCCTCGCCCTCCGCGGGCCAGGCTTAGGAATTCCTTTTGCCCTCGCTTGCCATGAGACCCCGGGCTCTAAAGGTCCGACTGGAGCCAGGGTCGCAAAATGCAGGAATGTCCCGCGCCCCTGACTGTTCATCTGCTCGACTGCGGACAGGTGCAGTGCGTGGGTGGCCAGTGCGCCGGGTTGGGACCGCGACTCGGGGGGCGCGCGCGGTTGGGACCGAGAGGCTACAGCCTCGGGAGACTGAGTTCACCGCATCTTCTATTTTCAAAGCCTCATCTCTCACTCCTGCGGTCAGAGCAATACCTCCGAACTCTAGCTCGCTGGGGGACGCGCATTAGCAAACCGTGCAGTTTGAGCTTTAAGTACAGGACGAGCCTGTAAATTGGACACGAGGACCGGGATCACATCGTCCCTTTGATTTCCTCAAGGCAGAACAGGCTGGTTAAATTTTAAATCAAGGGTCACCTGGGTGGCTCAGTTGGTTAAGCGTCTGCTTTCGGCTGGGGTCATGATCTCAGGGTCCTGGAATGGAGCCCTACATCAGGCTCCCTGCAGGGAGCCTGCTTCTCCCTCTGCCTGCCGCTCCCCCTGCTTGTTCTGTCTCTCTCTCGCTCTTTCTCTCTCTCTCTCTGTGTCAAATAAATAAAATCTTTAAAAATAAATAAATAAATTTTAAATCGAGCTCCATCTGGCCCCGTGGACTTGCCCAGTGTTTGCTCCCGCTCGGGTCAGGACTCACTGTTTTGCCAGGGACCTCGTGTGAGGGTCTTCCTGGAGACTTGGAACCGCCTGCCCGTGGAGCAGGGAGGGACGGGAGGTTAAGTGGGCACGGTCGTGGCACCGGGCACCAGGATTGGAGGTGTACTTACTCTGTCCCGGTGAACAACAACAGGTGACTGCTCCCCAGCTTGTGGTGGAACAGCAAGTGATTTCCCGTGTCATTAATCAGGTAGCTGATTTCAGCTCTTCTGGGTCATGTTCTCGTGTTTGGGGTAGTGACTGTTCTGTCCCTTTGGGGTTTTCAGGGCTGTGGCCTCCTCTCTGTGTGTCTCCTGTCTGTACTTCAGTAGGGAATCTCAGGAGGGTGACAGGGGACCTTCTGGCCGCCCCTTTACTACCTCCCCATTCTTCCCAGTGGCACATTCACCTGGAGGAGACAGCACCTCACCCCTCCGCTTCTGCCTGCTGTCCCTGACATTTTTTATTATGGAAATTTCCACCCTAGAAATAGACCATACAATGAGCACCCACAGGTGTGGAGGGAGGGAAGGAAGCTCCCCATTCTTTGGAAGCAAATCTCAGAGGCTGTAACTGTGCAGTCCATAATTATTTCTGCACCACACCTGCTTAATCCCCTAATCCTTCCAGCTCTGGTCCCTCACAGCCACCACTGGCTGACCTCTCCCTCAACACTACCCTGGGAAAGTAGAGGTATGTTCTGGGCCCCTACTTGTTTCACTTGTGTCCCTCAGAGAACAGCACCCTTTCCCTTAAATGTGAAATTTAAATGTGATAGCTAGGATCCGAGGCTGGCCTTCAGAGCCCCTTTAACATCTACTGTATTGTATTCTGTCTGTCTGTCTGTCTATCTATCTAGTGCAAGTATCCAGCATTTCCTTTACATTAATAGTTCAAGTAGACTTTTTGTGGATTAAATCCACCCATCCCACAGCTGGGAGTCTTGGAACATATTCACTTTTTTTTCTCTCATGGGGCAGGGAAAAACAAAACAAAATAACATAACTTTCACCTCCTCTTTCTTTCCCCTCCTCCTTCCCTTCATAGTTTTGTGCAGGTTTGAGAGCTTATCTGATTAAGTGGTAGTTCTAGATAATTACATGCTTAATCTTTAAATGAAATATTTTGCCCAGCCAATAGGATGGGAATTCCCTTGTCTTGGTGAAGGGAGCATATTGAATTTTCAGATGTGGTTCAAATGGTTCTTGAAGTCTCAGGGTGCCAGTGGATGGCCACTCAACCTGTGTGGAACTGAGAACTGAAGAAGCATGATCTAGAAGAGACCCTGGGATTTCCTTCTTGAAGACCCAATGCCAGTGGGTTTGGAGGTCATTTGCCGGCTTCTTGCCAAATCTCATGAGGTGTTACTGTGTCCCAAGCACTAAACTGGGCTCTGTTTACCAATTCTTTTAACCCCCATCCCATCTGCAGATGAAGGAACAGGGATCCAGAATGGCTAGTGGTAGAGCAGGATTCAACAAGTTGGTTGACTTGGATTCCGCACTGTTAACCACGATGCTAGCTGGCTTCTCCGAAGGTCAGATCTCCAGCTAATCTAACACGCTTGCCTGGTTTTGCAAAATTAACTACTGGACCAAAGGCCAAAGCAGGCTTCTCCCAAAAGCCTCCCTGGACCATGGCCAAGGCTGTGGTTCTCCCTGGGGACCCCTCAGGTTTCACACATGCAGTGTGTCTTCACATAAGCATCGCCCTGATGCCCAGGGGGCACAAAAGCCTTTCTTTCGGTGTAGTGCTTTTGTATTTCTGAATCCTCAGTTAAAGAGAATATTATTCTAAAGCTAACTTTTTGGGCTAGGTAGTACATTTACACAGCACTCAAATGATGCCAAAGGAGGGTAAAGAATGGCCAGGGAGCCCCTCTCACTCCAGCCACAGCCATGGTGGTTGCCCCAGAGTCAGCTCTTTTGAGCTGTTGTCTATATGCGTGTGTACATTTTTTTATTACACAATTGAACCATAGCATCTGTTACCTGACACAGTTTACATTTATTTGTTTATGGTCTTTCTTTGTCGCTATCATACTAGCTTCTCTTTTGTCTACTATTATGTCTCTGCTACCTAGAGCAGTGCCAGACACACAGTAAGTACTCAATAAACATTTCTCAAGTGTAAAAATACAAGAAACTAGGAAATAGAAGGAAACTTAATTGACCTGATAAAGGCTATTTGCATAGAAAACCCACAACTAATATCATACTTACTGGAGAAAGACTGACAGCTTTACCTGTAAGATCAGGAATAAGACAAGGATATCTGGTCTCACCACTTCTATTCAGCATTGTGCTAGAGGTTCCAATCAGGACAATTAGGCAAGAAAATGAAATAAAAGTCTCCCAGATCGGAAAGGAAGAAGTGAACCATCTCTACTTGTGGGTAACACAATCTTGTATATAGAAAATCCTAAAGAATCCACATATAAACTGTTAGAACTAAAAAACAAGTTCAGCAAGGTTACAGGATACAAACTCAATATACAACATCTACCTGATTTCCCTACACTAGCAAGAAGAGGTATGAAAATGACATAAAGGAAAGCATCAGAAAGAATAAAATACATAGGAATAAATTTATCAAAAGAAGTATAAGACTTAAACACGGAAAACTACAAAATGTCATTGAAAGAAATAAAGGAAGATCTAAATCAATGGAAAGACATCCTGTATTCATGAATTTGAGGACTAAATATTGCTAAGATGGCAATACTCCCCAAACTGACCTACAGATGGAATCTCATTCCAATAGAAATCCCAGGTACCTTTTTGCAGCAATTGACAAATTGATCCTAAAATTCATACAGAAATGGAAGGGACCCAGAATAGCCAAAGCAAACTTGGAAGAGAAGAAAGTTGAAGGACTCACACTTCCCATGAAAGTAAAGTAAATAAAATTTATATGAAGTTACAGTAATCAAGACAGTGTGGTATTGGTATGAGGACAGATGCATAGAACAATGGAGTAAAATTGTAAGTCCAGAAATAAACCCATATGTCTATGGCCGATTGCTTTTTAACTGAAGGCCAAGACTATTCAACAGAGGAAAGAATAGTCTCTTCAACAAATAGTGTTGGGGCAGCTGGTATCCACACGCAAAAGAATGAAGGTGGACCCCTACCTCACGCTGTACTCAAAAATTAACTGAAAAAGGATCGAAGTCCTAAATATAAGAGCTAAAAATATAAAACTCTTAGAAGAAAGCATGAACAATAATCATCAGAATCTTGGATTAGACAACAGTTTTTTTATGACACTAAAATTACGAGCAATAGCAACAACAGAAATAGACAAATTGGATTTCATCAAAATTAAAAACTTTTAGGCTTTGATGGACACCACCAAGAAAGGACAACCCACCAAATGGGAGAAAACAGATGTCTCCACAAAAACTTGCACGTAAATGGTCATGGCAGCATCACTAATAATAGACCAAAAAATGGAAACAACCGACATGTTTATCATGGGATGAGTGTATAAATAAATGTGGTGTATCCATACAATGGAATACTATTCAGTCATAAAAAGGAAGGGCATGAAAATATGGATGCCCCTGAAAAATCTTACGCTAAGTGAAAGAAGTCAGACACAAAAGGTCACAGAGTATATAATTCCATTTACATGAAATGCCCAGAATTGGCGAATCTGTAGAGACAGAAGGTAGGTTGATTAGTGGTTGCCAGGGGCTAGGCTGGATGGATTGGGTATGGGCTCTCTTTTTGGGATGAATGAAAATGTTGTAAAATTAGATAGTGGTGATGGTTGCACAATTTTGTGAATCTGCTAAAACAGTGAATTTTATGGTATGGGGATTATATCTCAATAAAGCTGTTATAAAAGAAACAAAAAAATCCATTCTGCACAAAAAACCCCCACAAAACATTTAAGTGAATGAAAGAAGGAATGAATCTATTCGTATTGTATGTTCTCGAAAGTGTATCTCAGAGTTTGCTTCCTGTCAGTACTTATAAAGTGCTAGATGGAGGTACAAGAATTCTTTATTTTTAACACATGTTCATGGATATTTAAGTCATTTCCAATCTCCTGCTATTGCAGCCAATGTTGCACTAAATGTCCTCACGTGCAGGCCATTTCGCAAACCACGGGTATTTACGAATGAATTCCCAGAAGAGGGATTGCTGGGTCAAAGAGGGTTTCGTTTTATTTTTATTTTATTTTATTTTTTAAAGATTTGTTTATTTAAGAGAGAGAGAACATGGGAGAGGAGCAGTGGGAGAGGGAGAGAAGGTTTAAGCAGATTTCCTGCTGCATTCGGAGCCCAGTGTGGGGATCAATCCTAGGACCCTGAGCTCATGACCCGAGCTGAAACCAAGAGTCGGATGCTTAACCAACTGTGCCACCCAGGTGCCCTGTGGGTTTGCCTTTTAAAGTGCGACCGATATTGCTAAATTGCTGTCCATAAAGAATTTCTATCAATGTAGCCATCTACCAGCCTTGTTCCAGGGGGCCTGTTTTCCATCACCTCGCCCACATGGTGAGTTATCCAACCTTCTGGTCTCCACCGTCTGATGGGAAAAACCTCAGTATCTCACTTTCATCTAAATTTGCTTGTCTCTGTTGATGAGAGACTCTAGGAAGATCATTTATGATCCTAGTACTGTCCAAAGCTGTTGGAGCTGCTCTAGGGTTGAGGGATGTAGAATTCACATGGGAAAGCAGAATCAGGGCTCGCCTGCCAGGGAAGCGGCAAGGAAATCCCAGGGAGGAAGTGAGTCATAATGTGAAATTGCTTTACCGTCAGGAATCACAAATGTCTGTTGGGCTCCTCCTCTGTGTGGGATGTTGTTCCAGGGTCACAAAAGAGCTGGCTAATCAGGAAGACTTGCTTGGGGCTCTAAAGGTCGTTCAATATGGAAAGTGCAACCTTCCATTGCTCATGCCTACATTTGGATTAAGGAGGTCCTATCAAGAGGCTGGGAGAAGTCGGTAGCCCGGTGATACCCCCTGCGAGGTTTAGCTCGCACAACCCGGATCTAGGTGAAATGAGTGGAATACGTCTGAAAAATAACCACAGTGTTATTCTGCTTTTTCTTTCAGGAACTGTCTACCTTGACCATGCAGGAGCCACACTGTTCCCCCAGAGTCAGCTCACGAGCTTCACTAACGATCTCATGGAAAATGTTTATGGTAAAGAACAACACACCAAAACTGGTTTTGCATTGAATAGGGGCCAACTACATTCAGCTGATATCCCTGCTTACTAACCGTCAGATTAATAGACCAGGGCTGTGCTGAGCACACAGAGCTGAATGGGCTCCACGGGAGAGGGGGTAGCAAGCCCTCAGGTCAGTCCCTAGAACACATGCACTATCAGGATAGGAAGAATTAGCTCAGGGACACACAGTTTACTTCTAGAAGAAGGGGTCAGTGTCAGAAGGGCACAGAGGTACAAAGGAGCTGTGTTTATGGTGGGATGACCCTGTGGGACAGGGCAGTGCAGAGTGTAGGGTGGCAGGAAGGATATTCAGGCATTTTCTTTTTTTTTTTTTTAAAAGATTTTATTTATTTATTTGACAGAGATAGAGACAGCCAGCGAGAGAGGGAACACAAGCAGGGGGAGTGGGAGAGGAAGAAGCAGGCTCATAGCAGAGGAGCCTGATGTGGGGCTCGATCCCATAACGCCAGGATCACGCCCTGAGCCGAAGGCAGACGCTTAACCGCTGTGCCACCCAGGAGCCCCCAGGCATTTTCTTTTTTTGAAGGTTTATTCCCTTATTAGAGAGAGAGAGAGAGAGCATAATCAGTGGGGAGGGGCAGAAAGAGAGGGATAGAGAGAACCTCAAGCAGACTCCCCACTGAGTGCAGAGCCCGTTGTGGGGCTGGATCTCATGACCCTGAGAGATCAGGACCTGAGCCAAAACCACGAGTCAGACGCTTAACCAACTGCGCCCCCCAGGCGCCCCCCCCCCATTCTTTCACTCCGTAAATGTTTGTTGAGCCACTTTGCTAAGGGGGGCACGGTGCTATCCTGAAAACAAAGGAAGCACAGTCCTGCCATCATGGACTGCGATCTAGTCAACACAGGACCTTAATCAAGTGAAAATAAACGTAAATGACCAGCTATGTAAAGGGCTGTGAACAAAAGCCCCCCCCCCCCCAATACCATGGGGGTGTGTGGCTGCAGGGCCACAGCGTTGGCAGTGTGAGTGTCAGAAAAAGCTGCCTTAGGAGTGGGATACGTCCTGGAGGATGAGCAGGGATTCACACGGGAAAGAGGAGGAGAAGGGCATTCCAGGCAGAGGTAATAGCCTGAACCAAGACCCTTAGTGGTTCCGGGAATTAGCCCCAGAGCACAGAGGAGGGGAGGAGAGTGGAGGAGGTCTGATTGGAGAGGTAGGGAGGGGCATTGTAGGTGCCCTGTGAAGTCTGATGTTTATTCTAGAAAGCATGGGCAGTCACTGTGGATGGCATGGGCAGCCTGGAAAGGGAGCTTGAACTGAAAGCAGCAGTAGCAGGTGCAGGAGGGGTGAGAGCGGTGAGTGCCCTGGTGTCCTGAACACTCACTCCAGGGATTGCTCCAGATGCTTTAGCTCCACCCTCCCCCTCAGTTCTCCCACAAACTAGGGTACAGGCACTGCTATCAAAGGAGCTAAGGTACAGGTTCTGTCCTTACTTCTGTTTTACAGATAAAGAAACTGGGCCCCAGACAGGGTAGGTGGCTAACCCGTGGCCACACAGTCAGGAAGAGCCCGAGCTGGGGGAGCTGGATCTCCAGGGCACCAGCCCTGAGCCCTCTCCAGACCCCCTCAGTTGATGATAATCGTATCGTGCCACACTAAGATCCTGGGCAGCCAGTGGAGCTTTAAATCTGGGGAATAGTTTCTTAGGGGCGATGCCAGTGAGGGACCTTATCTTGATTTGAATCCATGATTTGCAAGGAGATCCACAAGACTTGAACCTTTGCAAGAGTCGTAACGATGGGAAAGGTGTCGAGGGGCAACAACATCTAGACTGTAGGTGATGTTGATGGTGTGGAGCTAAAAACCAGGGTGTTGAGAGGGGAAGTACCAAGTCCAACTGGTTACTAGTGGCTATGGAAAAGGAACATTGGTAGCTTTAGTGGCCAGAAATCCAGTGTGACCAGATGGCATGGAATGAGAAAACAAAGGAACAAACCCTAAAACAAAAAATGTCAAGACTGTGTTAACGCACATCTGTGGTCCTGCTCCCGAGAAATGCTTATGCCTGATCCCTGCATGTCTTGACCCTTGAGAGGTCTGCATCCTCGTCTGGGGGCCGTGTTTTGAGAGATGATGATGATACTTTGGGGCACACCCCTGGGGGATCCGAGGAGGGGAGGAAAACTAGAAATCGACAAGTGAAATTAGGAGAGACTTTAACCTTGAGAATGGGCTAAAGTGAGATGTGATGGCCCCCTTCACATATTTGGAGAAATTAGATGTGTGCAGGAATGATGCCAGTAGCATGGGTGTGAACACAGGACAACAGAGGGGGATTTAGATTAAGTGGTGTTCATGGCTCTGTCTCATGACTGGGGGAAAGGGCAGCCTCTGGAGGTTGTGTACTTGGTTCCCTGGAATTATCAGAACCACCTTTCAGGGAACTTGCAGAAAAGGTTCTTACATTGGCCTGGTTGCCTATGAGCTGACTTCCATCTCCAGAATGTTCTTCCTGGATCCCATCTCGTTCTATGGGAATTGGTTTATTTGTTTAAAAAATTGTTTAAAAAATGGAATTATATTTTACATATCATAAAATTCATCTATTTCAAATGTACAATTTAGTGATTTTGGTAACTTTATCAAGTGGTGCTACTACTATTATAAATTATTTAGAACATTTTCACTCCCCCAGTAAGATCTCTGATGCCTGTTTGTAGTTAATCCCTGTTGACCCCTCAGTCCCAGGCAACCACTAATCCACTATTTTCTGAATCTCTTTCTATACCATTGCCTTTGTTGGACATTTCATATAAATGGAATCATACAGTAAGTGACTTCTTAGCATGTTTTTGTGGTTCATTCGTGACATAGCCAGTAGGTTGTTCCTTTTTGTTCTGAATACTTTCCCACTGTGCGGATATACCGCATCTTGTCTCTGTTCATCAGCTGATGGATATTCATGTTGTTCCCAGATTTGACTTTACCAATAAACCTGCCTATGAACATTTCTGTGCATGAATCTTTGTGTGGACACACCTTTTCATTTCCCTTAAGTATATAGGAGTGGTATTGCTGGGTCATATAGTAGTTATGCTTAATTTTTTGAGACACGGAAGGAGAGGGCTTTGGAGGAACGCAGAGGAGAAACAGAAGTAGTGACTTGATGGCTTTGTCTCTGTAACCTGCCAGGTAATCCTCACAGCCAGAATATCAGCAGCAGGCTCACCCACGATACCGTGGAGCATGTGCGCTACAGGTGAGTGTCAGAGGTGCCAGCCTGATTGGCACTCCCAGGTGGACGGACTTCTTTCCTACCACCCACCGCATCCCACAAAGGTTCTGAGTTGGTTTCAGGAAGATCACATGCAGCTACGTGGTCACGTGCACAGTGACAAGCATCAGGGGCAGAGGACGGGAAGGTGAGAGCGAGAAGATGGAGTGGGAAAGCCCCAAAGCACAGCTGGGCAGCCCTGAGGCGTGCACAGCTGTTCTATGTGGCTTTGGGCTGATGCCAGGTGCCTGGGGGCCAGAGTGACCAGGAAGGACCCAGTTTCCTAAGTCTCATTTTCAGAGAGAGGAAAAATGTTTTCTTTGGGCTTTCTTTTCATGTTTCATTAGGCATTATTAATGCCCCCCCCAATCTTTTAACTAATATGTGAACTTGAAACAGCTCTTTATATTTTTCCACATATAATAATTAGTTTTTTGTAAGTAATTTCCAAGTGGTACCTAAAGTTACTTGAATTGATATAATTTCAAGTTATTTCCAATTCGCAAGGGGTGCTGGGCTGCCAATATTAAAGGCACCACGAAATAAGTTGATGACTTAAACCTTGCTGTGATTAGAGCCAGAGAGCAGACCAAGGAGAGAGAGTGTTTTCTAGGATTAAGGTTGTTGTGGATTTTTATCTTTTAAAAAAATATTTATTTATTTATTTGAGAAGGAGAGCGAGCTCACGCGAGCAGGGGGAGGGGCAGAGCGAGACTCCCAAGCAGACTCCCCGCTGAGCGTGGAGCCAGAGGCTGGGCTAGATCACGACCCTGAGATCAGGACCTGAGCCGAAATCAAGAGTCGGAGGCTGGAGCGACTGCGCCACCCAGGCGCCCCGCGGATTTTTATCTTTTCTATGGGGGGGGGGGGGGGGGGG